>NC_090727.1:13298609-13339122 GCF_036898095.1 Palaemon carinicauda | reverse complement strand
AAAGTCTTCAAGATTTTGAAGACTTCTTCTTCCTCATGGAGAGAAAGAAGAAGTCTTGATGATTTTCGTTTTTAAGACTTCTTTCTTCTAAGAAGAAAGGGATCAACGACAAGTGGATTATGGTTTTTCCGAGTGTAATTAAAATTTTATTGAAGCTTTAGGCTATATTTTATACATTTTAGACTGTGTGGAATATTTCCAAGATAGTATACGAGTGAGTTTCGGTGATTTAGGTAATCGATTCTCTTGGTGCCTAGGCTAGTAGCTTATGGAGCCTTAGTATACCCTATCATACTCCCCGGTTGCTTCTTTTCTTCGGAGAAGGTATGCAATCCCTTTCCCTCTGTTTAAGCCTTAGGCTTATCCCTAAGTGGTTTTTTCCGAATTTATTTTCGATAAAACTATACTAGGGTGTTACTGTACCTTCCTGTTCCTGTAGTTATGGTTCAAGAGGGACAGAACAACAGAGTTTTTTAGTCTGAGTCTGTGTTGTCTGGCTTGGGGCTGAGTCCCCCTCGCTGACCTAACACAGACAAAGGGAGCTTAGCTCCCTTAGGTCACTACCGAAGGTTTCTGTGGTTATGATTCCTTCTTTTGTGATCTACCAGACTAGTCCTTGTTGCTGTTCTCGGGGGAGGATAAGTTCTTCCCTTGGGAGTAGCAACGCCTTCCTTGCTTTGGTGCTCTGGGAGCTGGCAAGTATTGCTGGCCTTCCCCCTTAGATCTCCCTTAGGCTAAGATAAGTTTCTTGGCTGCGGGTGATCTGTCACTAAAGCAAGGTGGGCAGGACCCTCTTGTCCCTTCCCCCTCTTTCTTCGTAATGGCTGAGCCATTACTGTACTGTACGTCGTTCTACATCTGGACCTAGTATAGGTTAGGATGTTGAATTGACTCAGCCCCTTGCCGGCCGGCAGAGCTGCTGGCCGGCAAGGGTCTTATGTTTTCGAGTGCTGCCCGGACCTCTCTTGGTCCCTCATCCATGCCTGCCGGCAGAGCCGGACGGCATTGGTCAAGGAAGCCTGAATTAGTTTCTCCCCTTCCTTATATGCACTCTTTCGGTTGCCGGGCTTGGAGGTTGTGTACACTCTTATCCCGGCATCCATTCTATTTTCTTCTAAGTGCTGTACCTGTCCCGGCTGCCGGCCTATGAGGCCGGCAGCCGGGCAGGTGTAGTCCTCTGGTTCTTTTGCTGCCGGCTGGCATCGGTCTTGTACCTTTGCCGGCCGGCTTATGTCAGCCCTTGTCTGCCGGTCACCAAGAGTGTGGCCGGCAGCTGGGTACTACCTTGTGTAGTTGCTTGCCGGCAGCCATTGCCGGCCAACACTGGCTGTTACCGGCCGGCAGTTGCTGCCAACCGGCACAGGCATTTGAACCAGAGTGCTGCCGCCCTATAGCTGTTAAGTAGTATACTTTAAAGCTAGTTGTGGTGTGTGCTGGCCGGCAAAGGCAGGCCGGCACACATCCCCCTATACTGTACTAGTATTCTTCTGTATAGCATATACAGTAAGAGGAAAACTATAGTAAGGGTTTTGGTACAGCACTGTGTCTTCTAACACTATTGTGTTTTCTTGCACACCCCTTTGCTGTTGCCCTCAGATAGGAAGCTGAGTTCTTCCCTGTCTATTATCCAGGATTTTAAAATCATTGCTTAGGTGTGAGCTCCACCTGTTTCCTCTGGAAACCTTGCATTGGTTACTCTAGAAGAGATAAACCATTTTTGATTTTATTATCTGGAAGGCTGCAACAATGGGTTGTGAGGGAAACACAAGTGTGTGTCTTTCCTTTATGAATTGTTATGCTATACTATGCATATCTAGTGATACATAGTTCACTTGATACTCATGGAAATTTCTTCTCTTTACAGGAGGACCCTCCGAAGTGCGGAAATGTTTTCTGCAATGTCCGCAGCAAGAACCTCTGCGGACATGAGTGTTGTAGGAGACATGCAGCATGCGCTGTCTCCAAGGATGATCTCCAGTATTGGGACCCTCAGGTATGTACTGTATGCACTAACCTGATTACTGAGGCTTTTGATTCCCCTAGAACGGCGGAATCAAGGGATATAGCAAGGGAAAAGCTTCGTACTTGGGTAAGGGGCTTCAAGAAGAACACCTCTGGCCCTTATCTTCCAAGTGAGAAGATGAGGGCGTATCTTTTTCCCCAGGCATCAGCTGATGCAGTGATTCCCCAGCCTCAAGAGGAGATCCCTCAAGATCAAGTCCAGGTGGACGTGGAAGTCGCAGTTGCGATGCAAGACATCCAGTTAGATGACAGGATGTCTGACCTGGACGAACGTTTGGAACAAGACCTCCTGGCAGAAGGTCAGGATGAAGTTCAAACCCCGGATGTCGTAGAGGATGAGGTCGACGAGGTGTCGGCTATTCCGGTTCAGATTCCGGATCCTATCCCCTCAACATCGGCCGGTCTCCCAGTAGAACTGGGACAGGCCCTCTCTTCGATTGTTGGAATGATCCAACAAATGCAGAAGGAGAATCAGGAGAAGGCGGCTGCTATGGAACTGCGTATGCAGTCCCTGGCAGAATCACGTGGACCCCGGAAAGGGCTCAATGTAAAAGACCTTCCCGTATGCTCAGATGCTAACCCCTGGAGGTATGCTGAGCACATGCCAATGACGACTGGAAAGATCGTCATCTCGGATAAGCTGGGTTCAGTTCCACTAGAGGAGGTGGAATTTTGGCCCAGCAAGGCATCATATCCGGACTGCTATGTCCGGCTGAGAAAAGAACCAGCTTCAAGGGAGGAGACAGAGCCGAAGGAGGTCATAATTATGGACCACGCTAAGGCTCAAGCCCTACTTTCATCCTCGATGAAAGAGAGGGGCTTCTCTAACTCGAAGGTAGCTGCATTGAACAAGAAGCTCCCTTCTTTTGTGTCCTCTCCTGCTAGAGCCTTCCCCTTTTTACAGAAAGGGTTTGCGGCTGTCCTAAAGGCAGTCGAGGCCGGCAAGCCTTGCCCCTCCCTGGAGGAGTGTAAACCCTTGTCGCTGGCCCTGCCTATGGACCACAAAGACTGGAAGGATGTCCATCTGACATTCTCAGTGGGAAAGTTGGAGGCTGATATTGCCGGACGGCAATTCGGCGAGGACCTCCCCAAGCTGTCCAACTCTCTTTTACGAAGAGAGTTCGAGACAAAAGAAAGACTGGCTGCCTCAAAGTCTCATCAGACTACTCTTGAGACGATGGCAAGTGACCCCAAGGTCCATGAAATGTTCATGGTAGTGGCTAAGTCTCACCTAGCCACAGTGACGAAGGACCTTTATAGCTTCGTCAGGGCAAGGAGAGCTTGCAGGGAGTTCGTGTTCACCGGGGCCTCGGTGAGACACGAGCCAAGGAAGTTAATCTCCTCCAACATTTGGGGAAAAGACCTTTTCCCTACCGATGTGGTCAAAGAGGTTGTTGATAAGGCTGCCGTGGAGAATAGAAACCTTCTCCAGAAGTGGGGCCTGGCTATCAAAAGAAAATCTTCCCCGGATGAGGGTCCTCAACCAAAGAGGAAGAATATGAGGACTAGGCTACCGTCTCGGTCAGCCAAGCCTTTTAGACAGCAACAGCAACTGCAATTGCCATTGCCTCCAGTGCCCCAGATGATGGCACAAACCCCGACTACTTTTCAGTGGGTACCCCAGGCTGTGCCAGGTCAGTCATCCACATTCACCCCAATGTTCGAAGGACAGTCTTCTTCCTTTCGTGCAAAACCTAGAGGAGCAGCCAGAGGCTCGTCTAGGCGCCCCTCAAGGGGAAGGGGATTCAGAGGTGGTCGTGGTCAGGGAGGCAAGACCTCAGGACGGCAGTCCAAGTGAAACGATACCGGTAGGAGGGAGACTGATGAAATTTGGGGATCGCTGGACCTTCGATCCCTGGGCCCAAAGTCTACTCAAGAATGGACTGGGCTGGAGCTGGTACAGCACTCCACCCCCGTGCCTTCGGTTTTTCCAACACTCCACCCCCGTTCTGGAGGAGTACGTTCAAGAACTGTTGGAGAAAAAGGTGATCCGAAAGGTGAAGTCCATCAAATTCCAAGGGAGGCTGTTTTGTGTTCCCAAGAAAGACTCGGAAAAGCTCAGAGTCATTCTGGACTTGTCGCCACTCAACAAGTTCATAGTGAATTGCAAACTCAATATGCTAACACTGCAACACATAAGGACCTTACTGCCCAAGAGGGCATACTCAGTCTCTATAGACTTGTCAGACGCCTATTGGCACATTCCAATCAGCCGTCGACTCTCCCCCTACCTAGGGTTCAGGCTACAACGGAGACTATACGCCTTCAGAGCCATGCCATTCGGGCTAAACATAGCCCCAAGGATTTTCACGCAGCTTGCGAGCGCAGCTCTCAAACAATTACGCCTAAAGGGAATTCAGGTAGTAGCCTACCTGGACGACTGGCTGGTGTGGGCAGCATCCGAGACCGAATGCTTGCAAGCTTCCAGTCAGGTGATCCAGTTCCTAGAGTACCTAGGCTTCAAGATCAACAGAAAAAAGTCTCGACTTTCTCCATCCCAAAGGTTCCAGTGGCTGGGAATCCACTGGGACCTTTTGTCACACAGTTTCTCCATCCCGACGAAGAAAAGGAAGGAGATAGCGGGCTCTGTCAAGAGACTTCTAGATTCCAAAAGGATATCAAGACGCGAACAGGAGAGGGTACTAGGCTCTCTCCAGTTTGCTTCAGTGACAGACCCAGTGCTAAGAGCACAGCTAAAGGATGCAACCGGAGTTTGGAGAAGGTATGCATCAAACGCTCGAAGAGATCTGAGAAGACCAGTGCCGCCTCGGCTACGTACTCTTCTCAGGCCTTGGTCCCAAGCCAGACATCTAAAGAAGTCGGTTCTTCTTCAGCCACCTCCCCCGTCGATGACGATTCACTCAGACGCCTCAAAGGAGGGATGGGGAGGTCACTCTCATCGGAAAAAAATCCAGGGGACTTGGTCCAAGCTATTCAGGACCTTTCATATAAACTTTCTAGAAGCTATGGCAGTGCTCCTTACCTTAAAGAAAGTCTCCCCGCGTCACTCGATCCACATAAGATTGGTGATGGACAGCGAGGTGGTTGTGAGATGCTTGAATCGACAAGGGTCGAGGTCACCACCTCTCAACCAAGTGATGTTAGCCATTTTCCGATTGGCGGAAAAGAAGAAGTGGTACCTGTCGGCAGTTCACCTTCAAGGAGTCCGCAATGTGACAGCGGACGCTCTATCCAGGTTCACACCGATAGAGTCGGAATGGTCCTTAGACGCAGGATCATTCTCCTTCATTCTGAATCAAGTCCCAGAACTGCAGATAGACCTCTTTGCGACGAAAGACAACAAGAAGTTGCCCCTGTACGTGTCCCCGTACGAGGACCCCTTAGCGGAAGCAGTGGACGCGATGTCCCTCGACTGGAACAGATGGTCCAGGATTTATCTGTTCCCTCCTCACAACCTTCTGTTGAGGGTCCTCAACAAACTGATATCCTTCAAGGGGGTAGCGGCAATAGTGGCCCACAAGTGGCCGAACAGTATGTGGTTCCCCTTGAAGTTTGTGCCGCAACCACATCCAGTTCTGACCCAGCGAGTCCAGAAGTCGACTGTCTGCGCTTCATTACAGAAAACCCGGACCCTGCAGCTCATGATTTTCTCGCCCTTGCGGTGAGAAAGCGTTTCGGGATTTCGAAAGCCAGCATAGACTTCCTAGAAGAATATAAGTGCAAATCGACTAGAAGGCAATATGAGTCATCTTGGAGAAAATGGGTGGCCTTTGTAAAGGCAAAGAATCCGCAGGAGATCTCAACAGACTTCTGCTTATCTTTCTTCATCCACCTCCATGGCCAAGGGTTGGCAGCTAACACGATTTCAGTGTGTAAATCTGCTTTGATGAGACCCATTTTATTTGCCTTCCAGATCGACCTAGGTAACAAGATCTTTAATAAAGTTCCGAAAGCCTGCGCTAGGCTCAGACCTTCAGCACCTCCAAAGCCCATCTCATGGTCTTTAGACAAAGTTCTTCATTTCGCCTCCCTGTTGAGCAATGAAGAATGTGCGTTAAAGGATTTGACGCAAAAAGTTATTTTCCTATTTGCACTCGCGTCCGGGGCCAGGGTTAGTGAGATCGTAGCCCTCTCGAGAGAGGCAGGTCGTGTTCAGTTCCTGGATGGGGGGGATCTGAACCTGTTTCCGGATCCTACGTTTCTCGCCAAGAATGAGTTACCCACCAACAGGTGGGGTCCCTGGAGAATCTGCCCTCTGAAAGAAGATGCATCTCTATGTCCAGTAGAATGCCTAAAGGTCTATCTTCGTAGAACTTCAGACTTCAAGGGTGGTCAACTATTCAGGGGAGAAACATCAGGCTCAAATTTATTCTCTGAATCAACTCAGAGCGAAAATCACATATTTTATTCGCAGAGCGGATCCTGACAGTACACCCGCAGGTCACGATCCGAGGAAAGTTGCCTCATCCCTAAATTTCTTTAATTGTATGGATTTTGAACATCTCCGTTCATACACGGGCTGGAAGTCTTCCAGGGTGTTCTTTCGCCACTATGCAAAGCAAGTAGAGGAACTTAAGAGATCTGTGGTAGCAGTGGGTCGTGTAGTTAACCCTACTGTTTAACTCTGCGAGGAACAGTGGTCTTAATTGGGACGATTAAGTCCAGGGTGAGTGTGTAGATACATACTGTACTACAAACTAAAGGAGGGCACCAAGTGCCTACATAGACTGTTCCTTCTTTCAAAGGTGAACCTAGCATAAGTACAGACATGTGTGCCGAGCGTTTCTAACGCTAATGTGATTGATTTGTAATACAGACTTTTATGACTTGATACCTCGGTATCTTATTAAGTGGCGTTTAATGGTTTTTCTTTCAGATAAACAAGTTCTGTTTACTATCATACTTATGCTTAAAGTTTTGGGTTATCCTCTTTTATATATATATATATATATATATATATATATATATATATATATATATATATATTTGTTGTTAACCTGTCTGTTTATTGTCTGTCAATAAACTTGTTCTTGAGAACCTTGCGTCTCTTTCACCTGTGTCAATTTATTGGTATAATTGAGCATTTAATTCTATGTATCTTATCTGGGATAATTCTGATAGAATTGTTCTGTTATGCAAGCTATGTTGCATTGGTTTATGTAAGTCCCCTAATGGGAGGACTCCGTCCCATAAAGGGACGAGGGCGGTTTTATTAGTTTCTTCCTATGCGGATATAAACCTTTGTCCAATACAAGTATTGTGCGGATTACTGGTCAATATATATTGATGCAGTGGTTCTATACAAACTATGCTTTACTTAATATAGGGCGAGACCACTATATTAGCTTGCCTGGTATTCATACATAGGTATATGTACTCTTCGAGACTTTTCCAGAGTCTAGTAGGACTCTTCCCTGTAGGGGGCAGGAAGCTCTAACATAGTTTATAGTTAGTTGAAAAGATGTATAACGGTAACATCTTAGGTCTCTAGGTCTAGTCGGCCGGGGAAAAAAAAAAAAAAAAAAAATTACCTCTGGGGAGTACGGCACGTTCTGAGAATCCACAGATACAGTAATGCTCTGGTACACTTCCATCAGGACGACATGGCTTGAGCCCAAAAAACGGATTTTGAGCGAAGCGAAAAATCTATTTTTGGGTGAGATGGCCATGTCGTCCTGATGGACCCGCCCTTGCCTTTCTAAGAAAGGGCTGTAGGACCCCTCCCTACATACAGTATCTGTAGCACCTCGTGTACGCTACAAGGAATACAGATGGCGCCAGGCACGCATACGAATCGGAGGATAGGGAAGCCTTGGGAGCGGCTCCCCTTTTTCTTTCCCGAATTCGTATCTCGCCAATCACCTCCTACGAGACGAAATCTCTGTCCAGGATGTAGATTGCCATGTGGCGTGTCTAGAATACGTCCTCTGATATGTCGCGATATCCCTTTCACGAGGGATACTCGCTCCAGGAGTTAGAATTCTGGTACCTTAAGGTAAATTCTCTGGGAATATCGCCGTAGTTGTAATATACCCTAGGAAGCTACCCTATAGGAACTTCCATCAGGACGACATGGCCATCTCACCCAAAAATAGATTTTTCGCTTCGCTCAAAATCCGTTATATATATATATATATATATATATATATATATATATATATATATATATATATATATATATATTACTTGCTAAGCTACAGCCTTAGTTGGAGATGCAGGGTGCTATAAGCCCAAGGATTCCAGCTTGGAAAATAGCTGAGCGAGGAATGGGAATAAGAAAACAGAATTGTGTGTCCAAGTGTTCCCTCAAGCAAGCGAATTCTAACCCAGGCCAGTAGAGGACCATGGTACAGAAGCTATGACACTACCCAAGACTAGAGAATAATACTTTGATTTTGGAGTGCCCTTCTCATAGAAGAGCTGCTTACCTTATCTAAAGAGTCTCTTCCACCTTCACCGAGTGGAAAGTAGCCAATGCAGTAGTTAAACCCTTGAGAGAAGAATTTTTCAGGTATCTCAGTATTGTCAGGTGTATGAGTAATGCAGAAATTGTGTAAAAAGCAGGCCAGCCTATTCGGTGTATGTGCAGGCAAAGGAAAATAGGCCGTAACTAAAGAAGGATCAAATGTACTCTGATACTTTCTGGCTATTCAATGGTTTCAATAATTCTCCAGCGGTAGTATCTCAACGCCAGACACTAGCAAGATTTTTGTTCCACAAAGGCGCTCATCTATGTATGTGGTGAATGCGGTAGAGTCTTGGAAACAAACGTGAAGAATGTATGAAGGTACGCTTAAATGTTCGTACCATGTGGGTGCCACTTGCATTAACCAATCTTGAGCACTTCTTTAACTCGTCACAAACACTGCGAAGATGCGCGTCAATACGTGTCAATACTCACCAGTGTGTAAACAAGTAGTGGCATTGCGTGACATTAAGTACCAATGCAGCCAATTTTCAGTCGCACATTGCGTAGACATAACGTATTCGTGAATACAGCGCAAACACCAAAATGGAGCTCTTTGCCACGAGACATTGCATGGCATCAATGGGACAAAAATCGTGCAAGTATTGGGGTGGTATGATAGGGACCAATGGGATATGTGTCTGCTCTTCGGCCATCTCTCCTCATTATTTTGATTTTCTCATAACTTTTAATATATATCTATGTATTTTATTATAGCCTTTAATATATATATATATATATATATATATATATATATATATATGTGTGTGTGTGTGTGTGTATATATATATACACACACTTTCATATACACACATGTATACATGAGTGTCTTTGTTGGTCTTGAATCATATACATACAGTAGATAGAATGTTGAAAAGAGGAACAATGAAGATTAAACGTTGTTACGAGAAACTCCCCTCTCCTCTCCATATACTTTACCTATTTATGTATAAGTTATTTGTTTCTGTGTGTGTTTAGTCAATTTTATAGCTTCTGTATATCTGGGAGAGTATCATTAGCAAATACGGGAGAGATTTTTTTTCTAGTAATATGGTAATCAGTTACGTAGTTATGCTCATTTCAACCGTAACTTTCTCTTCTATTTTTATAGTTCAATGCCCTTTTCCGCTAATGCTGCCACCCATCACAGTCGAATATACCCCCCACCCCACCGCCATTCCTAAACTAGGTGGTCTATATATTTGATGCTTCTTCTCCGTCTATTTCTATCAAATGGTTCTGCATCTACTAAATCATTCTCCAACTCATCCTTCACTTTATCACGCCATTTATTACGGGTCATATTTGAGATAAAGGAAAAAGACAACCTTACTGTAATATTTTAAACTTTCATATAAAAAATACATTAGTAGGTTTTGATATTTGGTCATTCTTATTTTTCTTTGAATGAAATATGTTAATAGAATAAAGTGCTCAGGCACTTATTAGAAAATGTTTGCATTAATAAGGGAACTTTTGCTTCTTAATCTTAATATTGTCACAGTCTTTGGAGAAGGGTCGTAAAGTTTTGTTTGTCACCATTTAAAGTTTATAAGAAGTGAATGACATGATTGTAAAAGTTTTCGGCGCCGAGAAAACCAGCAGCTGTTGCAGCACGTATGAAGGAAGAAGGAAAATCTAAATTTAAATGTGCACACATACACACATATATATATGTATCTATCTATCTATCTATCTATGTATATATATATATATATATATATATATATATATATATATATATATATATATATATAATATATCCATAATATATTTTATATATCAAAATTTGTATCATTTGTCATCACACAGCTTATTTTATGCTTAGTAACCAAGATTCTTAAACACAGCATGGTGATTTCTTTGAAATGGAATCATCTCTGGCTACAGAGATGATTCTTGGGGCCGCTGTCTGTTACAGGAAACGATTTGTTGGCGGAAAAAATTCGAATGACTATGTTTTAGGTCGAGGAAAAAAAAGTACTTTTTTAATAGAAGCTCCTCTGGAAGCGGTTTTTCTTTAACGTACTTTATAAAAGTTCTTTCATAATATGGGCCTTGTATATTCATAAATAGCATGTCGGTACTTACCCGCACCCTTTATTATTTGGTTAGAGTAACGTGAAAACAAATTGCATCTCAGTTACTGTGTATAAGATTATCTCATGTACTGTTGGTTTTCTATATTTTTCAAACATTTTGCCATATCCTTTTGATGACTTCAAGAGCACACGATATCATTATCGTTATGATCGTTTTTCTGTTATGATTTTCCTCTTTCTTTCTTTCTTCTTCAGAAGTTGCAGTAATCCAAAAGTATATCTTGACTGACTGACTTTATCAGTCTTTTGTCTGGAAGTGATAATAACGATAATTATAATTTATTTCAAGGAGTAAACCATAACTTGTTCGCTGCATTGATATTTAAATCATTGTTTAAAAAGGTTTTTTTAAAAAGGAGAGATGCATCCAGCTGTTTTGGTCTCTGCTAAGGTTCTCTGAGGACTAATTGATTTCTGTAAATTTACTTCCCAATATCAATATTCATCGACAGAGACAGATTATACGTGCTTCTTTTCATATTTATTTTCTAGGGATGAAACCAAAATTGGTGAAACTGTGCAAATGTTGTTCGGTTCAAAAGCCAAAGTGTTAGTAAATTTCTTGTCTTAGGAAAGGACAAATTAAAAGGCGTTAAATTATTCAGTAAAGTAGTCAGAGGCTTAAACCTTGTCCTCCAGAGCTTAATCCCCTTGTCACACAGTCCTAATGAACGAGCGATGTTCATTAGGGAAAACATTACCCGTCTTAAATTCATGCGGAGGTTTTATAATCTGAAAATTCCCCAAGTAAACTCAAACATGTAATCCGTCATTTGATACTTCACAAAGTTTCTGATGTTTCGGTAATGAAAATGATTGATCTTGGAAGTTTGTGAGAACTTATTAATTTTGCAATGTTAGAGCTTGGTACGAGATTTACGATGAAGCCTTACCAGATATTATTTTTTATTGTTAAGCAACGATTTTGGTTTAAGGAGCACATGTTTATTCTTTTATTTGTATTCCAGAAGTGACACAATATCAAATCCATAGGATGTTGCGTTGATTTTACATACAAATTTCCTGTTGTCGATATATATTTTAGAATTAATTTTACGTACAATTTTCTGTCTTCGATATATATTTTGGTATACGTTTTACTTTTTTCTGCTGCCTGCATACCTGATAAACTTTTGATTTTTTTCTCAAAAGTTATATTTTTGCGTAGGTAAAATAAAACTATATTAGGTCAAATTGCGTTTTGCGCATTTATATGATTTTCAGACTTTGGTTTGGCTTGGTGCTTCATTTAAAAAATAAAAAATTTTTGGTCCCCGATTTGTTTATATTTGTGTTTTGGAGGAAAGTTTGTCAGCAATTCAGACAGGGATACTGGGAAATTACAGGGCTACTTTTAGTATATAGTTTTCCGTTATGGAGAAACCAAGTCACGATTATTTGCACTTCGGTATTTTATTTTGGGAAATTATTAACTCCCTTTACTTTTGTTTAGTTAGCAACTTGTGTTTTACTATCTGTAAAACTCTTAAGGGTATTGTGAAATCCTGCATATACGGATGCTATGCTACTTTTAGAGATAAACTACTATATTGACAGAAGGGTTTTACCTTTGTGTTAGGTTTTCAGGTATTTTGCGACTAATTCACGCTGGAAAGAGTTTGTTATTTAATGTGGGCGTTATGGGCATTCTTATTTTCATTCTGAACGGGTTTTCACTATTTTAATGAAAGGTTCTTGAGCCTATTTCTGTATTTCATATATTTCTTATAATAGAAAGTTGTTCCTTCTCCAATTTTAAAGGTATTTCTTATTTTTGTGAGGGAAATGTTATTAAAGATATTACTTCCGATTATTATATGTGAAATGACGAGTTCTGTAGGAGTCGAGCTTGGCTCATTAGGCTGGTAAATCTCTTCCTTTTGGTTATAGTAATCCGTGAAATTGATTACATTATTTCAAACTTAATACAGTTTTGCTCGCTTGTTTTAAAAAGCTTTATATCTTGCAGCGTAATGGTATGGTGAAAATATGGATTTACCTGCATAACTGTCCAATACTTGATATTTTGTTGCATTTTTTGAGAGTATTTGTAAATAGTTAAAGTAGATTTTGTAGTAGAAAACTTAATACCACATTATAAAATACAAGTGATACTTCATTGCTTAACAAATTAAACACGAAGGTTGAATTGAAATGGAAAACTCTCTCTCTCTCTCTCTCTCTCTCTCTCTCTCTCTCTCTCTCTCTCTCTCTCTCTCTCTCTCTCTCTCTCTCTCTCTCTCATTCAGCTGTATTATTATTGTGAACGAAACCTACATCAATGTTCATTGGAACAGCCTCAAAGTGTTTGTCATGGACTATATCACTGGAACTATGATGGTAGAAACCCCAAAGTCATCTATTTCTTTGCTATAAACCACCTCCACACTAATCCCAGAATTCTGTCCACAGCTTCTATTTTCCCTTTTCCTACCTTATCATAAAGACTATAGTCCTTAGCCCTTTTCCCTCTTTTACCGTTATCAGCCACTTCCGTTATAATCTCCCTTAAACCCTCTGATCCCCCCTAACCATAATTCTCTCTCTCTCTCTCTCTCTCTCTCTCTCTCTCTCTCTCTCTCTCTCTCTCTCTCTCTCTCTCTCTCTCTCTCTCTCTCTCTCTCTCATATCGTATCATACCCGCATCACTTACCTCTTGTTTCATATTCACAAGAGGAATAGTTGACCTTAAATTCTCAAAATATTTTTTTGTGAAACATGATTAGGTTTTTCATTTAATGAAAACTAGATTTATCAAGTGTGGTGAAATGATCACCAGTAGTAACCACAGCGCATGCTTCAAAACAGTCTTTTTGTAATAAATAAAACTCTTATATACAATTTATCTTAGTTTATAATGGGAAATTACCTAATTCCTCTTGAAATTTTTTATTCGTAGGAACTGAATTAAAAAAAGAATGAAATGCATGTAGCCATTACTGATAACTAAGATATATATATATATATATATATATATATATATATATATATATATATATATATATATATATATATGTATATGTATATATATATTTGTATATACATATATATTTATATATATACATATATATATATATATATATATGTATATATATATATATATATATATATATATATGTATACATATGCATGTGTGTGTGTATATATATATATATATATATATATATATATATATATATATATATATATATATATAAAATACATATTTATAAGGGTGTGTATATAATATTACAACATTGAATTATTTTTCCAAAAAAGCGAATGGCTTCATGGAAAAATGAACACACCAGTCAATGTACCATTCATTCTTCACTTGGTGAATCATAGATGAATTCATGCAGAAAAAGAAAACGAAACTTAGGCGTTTAATACATCTACATGGTTAGCTAATCAGCAGCGCGTCAGATCCCTTTCACATATTCGAGCTTTATGGATATTCAGGGCTTGGGTGTCCCATACCTCACTCACATCATCTAACGAAATCTTTCTATCATCTCCTCCATCCTAATATTTAAGTGTGTATACAAACGCCTGCCTACAAACATTCATTTGTGTTTATTCGCTGGGCGATTTACTCATATCGTCTCTCTTCAGTTTTGTTAATTGCCCGTTTTATGAAATGAACATTATGGCCTAAAGTAGATCAATAATCACGCATTTATAATCATCATCTCCCACAAGAATGTGGAATAATTTTGAACGATAACATTCAGAATTTTAATTATCAGCATGATCAATCTGTTACAGAACCGTACTACTACTACTACTACTACTACTACTGTTGATGGTGATAATATAAACCCAATCCTAGTATTATAGGATCAGGCATCAAGGTTTTGTTAACATAATTCCTTTTTCTATATGGTTGTACATCCTCTTTAGGAATCCATATTAAGCCTCCCTATCTCAGTGATGATTAATGGGAGGAAATTTATTCGGTACAACACATGATTCTAGACCAGAGATGGTTGTTCTTTTCTAGCAGGGCCTACTTTTTATACTTATCCCCTAATTTCCATTGGCTAGTTCTCTACTGCTTTTAAGGGAAATAAACATATTTAATATATATATATATATATATATATATATATACATATATATATATATATATTATATGTGTGTGTGTTTGTCCATGTACCGTATTCAATTTTGATATAGAGCGAATACTTATGTACTTAATCGTATACCAATTGTTTCGGTCCTTTAGTATTCCCTTCCAGAGTACAATCAGGAAGTACATAAAAAATCTTAGAATACATAATGTAGTTATGTATGTTTATGCATGGAGATAGGCTACTATAAAAAAAAAACTTTCCCTTAATGTAGATGTGAATTCAGATTAGTCAGATGTGGGTAGCTGCTTCGTTTGTTTTAATCGTTTTTTGATTAGTCATGGTCGAGTGGAAAAAAGATGTGTATTTGGACAGTTTGAGCAAAGAAGAGTGATCGAGTTTTAACATGTAAAAGTTGGGAAAAAGTAGAGTAAATGTTGATGAAAGAGGTTTTAGGAATTACGATGGAAGGAGAAAACTAAATAAAAACGAAAAAAAATAAATTATTTACTAAGAAATATATTTTGAGACCCTAATGTTGAGGATCTTTGCTAGGGAGTCGTGACTAATAATCTGATATTGCATTGAAGTGGGCTGACATGTTTCTAGTGAGATTGCCTTTACTTTGTCGCTCTAGGGAGAACAGGGAGTAACTTTTTAATGGAATATGGTGGCAGTAAAGGGTAAAGGTTCCTGGTTCAGTTCCAGGATTAGGCAAGCTTAATCCCCCCCCCCCTTCCCCCACACTGTGATGCTCAACCACAATAGTAACCTCCCAAATAGACGGCTTAAATTGGCGGTCCCAGGCTGTGATCGATCTGCTACCATCCTAATGTAAGGCAAAAGTATTACCACTTTACAGTACTAGACTGGAGTTGAAGTAAATTTGATTGTAGTATGCGTTTTTACACAAATTAGTGACTATATTATATGATATTTGTTAATTTCTTGTATGTATTTTTTGTTTTCTCCCAAAGAAAACTATTGCACTGATATTGATAATTAGTAATTAGGAAACTATTGCCATTTTATGTGTGTGTTTGAACGTAGGTACATTATTTGCATTTACGTTGACGATTACTTACAGAAATTCTTTCCATTGATAAATTCTCGTTAATACATTGCTCTCCAAAGCGTCGTAGCATGGTTTTGTATGCATGAACGCGTTTACGAAGGCCTTTCACGCCGTGTCTTATTTATTGTTATGCTCTTGTATTGTGCCTGTTGCAATACTTCAGAGCAGTGTTTGTAGTGTGTTTTTTGTGGACGTCTTGCAAGGGTGCTTTGGCTTGTGTAAACTCAATAAAATTTACTGAACGGTCGCATGAAAAGGTGCAATTAACATTTCTAATCCCAGTGGGGAAATGTGTGTGAAACTAACAACTCTTTTTCAAACACATGTTACAATAGAGCGTCATTAAAATGATAGGCAAGTCAACTTTTATGACCGGAAACTAAGCGTCCAAAATAGCTATTCGTTCACATTTCTTTTTCCCAAGTATACAGTACAGTTAAAAAGGCCGTAATTTCAATCGTAATATATACGTAAAAATATATTGTTCTCAGTTGTATTTCAGTAATACAGGCAACTGTAATTTTTACTATATTTTATTATTATCTTTTACGGGTTGGTGACCGTAATATCACCCCTTAAGGTCAATATATCCGTTTTTAAAACGGTAAATGACTGTCAACATTTATTCCAGGAGTTTTACCGTTTCATGGCGCCAAATATTTTACATTGTAGGTAAACACCTTAATGAGATAGGGAAAAGAATTCGTGAATAATTAAACGACCAGTGATAAAAAATGAGAGCAAGTTGAGTGACAATGATACGACAGGAAGATAGATAATGATGCACCCTAATGAAGGACATAAATCTCTTACAGTAAAAAGAAGGGATTCAGGGGAGTTCCCGAAATTCACTCTTCAGTAAATTGCCGAGAAAATAGTCGGATATATAAGGTGATAGTATGATAAAAAGGTACGAATATCACGAAGACAAACAAAGGTCTTTTCTCCTTTTTAGTTACCAAAATTTTTTGTGCTCTTTATTTTTCTTCTCTCTCGGTGTCAGTATTAAATTTAAAGGCACTCTGTGTCGTCACTAACTCCACCTTTTTAATGTTCTTTGATTCCTTTCTCTTTATTGCTCTACTGGAAGTGACCTGAGCCTCTCTTATTTTCCTTCCCGTCGTTTTCATGTTCCCTTCAGGCCTTGGATAAATCATGACTGGATTTTTCGTGTTCGCGCGCTCGTGTGTATATATATATATATATATATATATATATATATATATATATATATATATATATATATATATATATATATATTATATATATGTATATATATGTGTGTGTATATGCGTGTGTGTGTTTGTGTGTACGTGTAGTATTCCACTATAGTCGTTATGAAGATGAACCTTTTGGAGAAAAACAACTTGGTAATTTCGATAATATTCGTTATTAAAAGAACCATTTAATAATTAACTATCTTTACTCTTTGGGATATATCTATTAGTCAGTGAAATTAATATATAGGAATCCAAAAATTCAAACTCTGGGTGTATTCGGTTAATATTCTGCCATACATTCGAATGGTCCATTTTTTTTTATAATCTTCTGTCAGTGTTATAAGACGGTCAGTTATTACTTAGGTTGATATCCATCTCGTATATTTCCTGTAATTATGGTGTTAAAGGGAACACCCTGGCAGTATTTATACTGTCTGGTCCATGGCAAGAGTTCATACTGGCTAAGGAAAGCTTAATATAAAACAGTATATTAAGAGGTCAATGGTGAAACAGACATTTGCAAAGTATTTTTGACAGCCGCTCATATAAGGAACACAGCTATGACTCGATAGGAGTCCTGATGGTTGCGTCCACAAGGACGATGTCTCGGCAGGTGCAGCTAAGAGTGGCCTAGAAACTTGAATTTCAAAATACGTTGATTCCAGTGAGACTTTCCAGATAGATAAAGCCGGGTGTAGCCTTCGTTTTGTAATTGATGAATTTTTCTAATAAAGCTTTACTCCCTTGTGTCAACACCACCCAAATCTTCCCCTTATATGGTCTAAGCATAAGGCGTTATACATTTCAGAGATTTAGTAGGTCCAGACAGGATCGGGTTAATGCTCAAACTGAGAATAAATTTATTTTTACAGACTTCAGCTCTGTGTGAACTCTTGATGTCGTGCGATTCTGGTGCACTATGGACCAGAAACAAATACTTGTCTACTTATAATTTGTTCACTATCTACACATAAATTCAATCTTATGCATTCCCACATAGTAACTCAGATTTTTACTTTCAATATTAATCTAAATCCTAACCTCATTAATTTTCTACACCAGTTTACCATTCAAGTTTCACTTATATAAAAATGAAAACGCCATAAACTAACTTAATATTTGAAATTCCCTATGTCTAATACATAATTACAAATACATACGAACACCATAAACAGAAACAGTAATCATAACCCTACAATTACACTGATTATTATGGCATTCAGTATAACTCAATTGCAAAGATAGTCAACACACTAATGAAGGTCCAACACTGTATATCCTTCTTTACAAAATACTGTTGTAACACCCTGCAGAATTGACAATTATTTAAAGGGAAGTTGTAAACATAATTCTCCGATACCCTGACTAACACAGAAGCATAAAGCTTCCAGGTGTGGTTTGATATGGCCAAACAGGTCCACATTCTATTAATGAGCACACATCACCCAGGTCAAACCTATCAGAACTGGGGTAACAAAAAGTGGCAACGAAATGGAAGTCGCCCAACCTTTGGATGATCTCAACATTCCTGAAAAAAAGTAGACAGAATTGTGGATAACGATCACATGATTGGCAAAAGGAAAACTACTACATTGAGACGATTCACACAGTCATCGGAATGCTTTGTACTTATTTTTTAAATGAGAGTTTCAGCATGCTCTTGCCTCACCTTCCTAATCACCGTGTGTGTGGACGAAGACTTATCGATTCAGCGCGTCCAATTAGACGGTGATTTGGCAATTGCTGACATGAGCGAGCTGAAGATTAAATTCGAGTTACATTGATTCTCCTGAGACTGCTCAATCAGAGAGATGAAGGGACTGTCTGGAGCAGACACATTGAAATTATTCTAATTAAATTTGAAGCTTTAGCCTACTCCTGTCTGTATCTGTTGAATTGTCATCTGTGTGGGTTTGCCCTTAAGCAGGTTGAAGCTTAAAATAAAATATAAAAAAAAGCAGATTTTAATAAGTCCATGCAAATAGAGAGAAGAAGACGGTGGCAGGATCTACGAGAGGAATCATGAATTCGAGCTACTAGATAGGCCTGACACTAGATAAATACCAAGAATTTTTTGCTATTTATAAGATCGAGAAATCATCGCATCTACAGTATGTTTACGTACATAAAACACACGCATATACACACCTGTATGTATATATATATATATATATATATATATATATATATATATATACATATGTATATATATATATATATATATATATATATATATATATATATATATATATATATAATGTTTGTGTGTATTTGTATATATGTACAAGTGAGTTTGCATATAATTGAAATCTGTGTAGATAATTTCGTTGGCAGTGCTTATTGGTAAACCTGATCGTCTAATTTCAATCTCTGTTGCCAGGTACGGCTAGCTGAGGTGCCATCTTCCTAAAAACATAATGATGAAGCATATACTGCTTATTAATGGTAAACAGTTTGAAAGTGAATTGGCGTTCTATATATGGTTTGATATATTTATCATTATCTATCATTCTATCTATCTATATCTACCTATCTATTTATCTATTTATATTTATTTATATATGTCCGCATTTATTGGGAAGATTTCATGGGATAAATGTCTTATATTCGAATTTTTAAAACGTCTATGAAACATTTCGTATTCATATCCAATATTATGTCCAATAGCCTCAGATAGATGGTTGCTTTACTTTATATATACTTAAACCTTTGTAAGCGTTGCCATATTGCAGGCCCATAGCAAGAACAAGTTATTGACAACAGCAGTTGCATTGAAATATTTTTCTCTTTAGTCTGATAAAGTGTATCATTAGTCTCATGATTAGTTTATAGAAAGAAGCACAATGTAGGGTGTTTATATTACGATTGAATTTTAGGTATATTTTAAGTAAAAGCAGTTATTGATAGATTTATCACAAGTAAGATTATATAAAATAATTTCATCAACGTAACGTCACCATTACTTTTTGCTTGTAAATAATGGAGTTGATACGCATGGTAAATCACAGCATTAGACCTATAAGCCTCTCCAAAAAAATCATTTTATGAGGCATGTGCATATTACTGATCCTTGTGTATACATTAAACAATAGGCGTAGCATTTTAATGAAAGAAAGTCATGAAAATTATAGATCAACATTATCATTAAGTACAACCTCGTTTACAGCATCACAAGTACAAGAAGTGTAGGTATACTCAAAGATACACAGTATATCAGAGATTAGATATTATTCTGTCATACATTCGAAGGCTGGCACGCTAGCCAGGTGCTACATATAACCACTGTGTAAAATCAAACTTTAAAAAAAAAAAAAAATAAAAAAGTCGATTTCCACGAGACCTTTCAAATACAACCCTGGAACGGCTTCACTGGAATTAATACATTTTAGGTTTAACCTTTTAGCACTTCTACCTGTACCTGCTAAATTATTACCTTTATGGAGTTATTCAGTTAGTGTAGGCTGGGGGGGGGGCAAGGTTTATTTTTTAAATACATTGATTCCAGCCAATATCTACAGGAATTATCTACACTAGCTGTGTGTTTGCTCCTAGACAAACGGCGATACAGCAAGGGGAGGCTGAAACTATTATTTATGATAGACTAATTCTAAGGGTACTGGTCACGTTGGTTGTAATGGTCTCGTTGGAATCAGTGAATCTTCAACATGAGCTTCAACCTCCAACTACCTGTACCTGTCAAACTGCCACCTGCGTGTGCTCAGCCACAAGCAGGAACAGGAGGAAGTTTCAGTTTAAAGTACTAAGAAGACAGTTTCAACCAGCATCCTTAGCTCTCTATCTTAGCGGTTTATTTCAATCCATGTTTTTTATTTTGAGCTTCAGCCTACACCTGCTGAATCGCCGTCTGTTAGAGCACAGCCTTAGGTAGGGGGTAAAAATGAACCTGCTCCTCTGCTCCCAATCGTATTACTTAGTCACCCTACTTCACTAAACAGAGCATGAAGAAAGAACAAAAACTAATAGGTTTCATAAAGAGACAATTCCAATACAGAAACCAAAACACTGGACTAACGCTATACACATTACTAGTAAGACCCCATCTAGAATACGGAGTCCAATTTTGATCTCTTAAAGTATTCAGAAGGATATGGATAGACTGGAAGCAGTACAAGCAAGTGCCACCAAACTAGTTTCAACGCTAAGACAATTTGAATATAAACAGAGGATGGAACATTTGAACTTATTTGATCAACAAACTCCACGACCAAGGGGACAGTTAATAGAGGCATTCAGAAGTCTTTAAAGAATGACAAATGTAGATTACAACAATTTATTCACGCTTAGCACAAATCAGTCAAGAAAGTAACGGATGCGAACTGGAATTGAAAGGATACAACACCACTCAGCGTGGCAATTTCTTTACATACAAAATAGCAAATACATGGAACAGACTTCTAGCGGATGTAGTAAACAGTAATAGGATAAACGAGTTCAAGAAAAAGTTGGACAAGATCATAAAAACTCTCTAAATGTTTAAACTAAATCGCTCTACCCAAGAGCAAATGTAGTCTCTCCAGATGGACTTTATTAAAGTCTTTTGAGACATCCAAAAGCCTTGTAACACACTCTCTCTCTCTCTCTCTCTCTCTCTCTCTCTCTCTCTCTCTCTCTCTCTCTCTCTCTCTCTCTCTCTCTCTCTCTCTCTCATAAAATTGGATTGACTTTGGGGATCCTAATCCAGAGTAGCAACACCACTTCCATGTTCGTCTTTCGTTGCCTTTGCCTGAAGAGGAAATTTTATTTGAAACTCGTTGCGGCGTTTAAGAATCCAACAATGTAGACCTTCGCTCTCGAGTTGATAGATATTGTAGAGTATACTGACATCTCAAAGGCATATGAAATTTTTGGATATTATTTGATAAAACTAATTTTTGGAAAAGAATAAGATTAATAATGTACTTATTGATATAAACCTTACTCTTCATTTTAATATTCCTGTAGGAAAAAGCAATGAGCCAAAACTTTAGATGAAATTAAAGGAAGATTAGTAGAGAAATAAGGGTTTTTTTTTTTTAAATTAGTATTGCATTTTTTTCTGTAGGATATAAACCGATTTTTATGTATTAAATTAGAATAGCATACCCAAAACTTGTAAAGTGTGGGAATTAATTTCCTTAGGAAGTTAGATGATCCGAGGTAATTACCTTCAAGTTTGCTAATCTCATTAAGGTCGTCGTCGCATGGCAAGAAGCGCCGCACTTTGCCAGTAAATGGTCCAAGATTTTCGACCTTGTTGACATTACCACCTTACATAAGAAGATTAGCTATATGCTCCTCGCGTTTCCCTCAATGAGTGACTCATATTTTATTTTAGGAATAAATCATATATATATATATATATATACATATATATATATATATATATATATATATATATATATATATATATATATATTATATATATATATATATATATATATATATATATATATATTTATTTATTTATTTACGGATATCTTAGGAATCATATGATCATTATTGAATCATCTCCTGATAGTATTTTAATCATACGATTGTATTTTATTTCCTTTTGAGGGAAACACCAATGTGTTACCTAGATAAGAAATTTTAAGGATTGGTATAAACTCTTATTTGAACACATTTCTTCTCATATTTTCCATCTTTGTTCCAAACAGCAATAATTGGGCATTAAGTTCTGATCAGTGGATGTGTGAAAGGAAATATTACTTTGAGTTATCAATTTACATAATGGTTTCTATCTTTTTTCTATCTTATTGAAATAAAAGTCTTTCTTCGGACTGACAATTGTTTAATAGTTTTTAAACTAAGATAATAATGGATTGTTGAAATGAAGTAACCCTGGAGAAATATCGTTCTATGTTGTCTGCTGGGTCGGCAGATCATACGATGAGAAAGAGACTAGAATTAATAGACTAGGTAAGAACGATGAGTTAGTTCAGTAAGAGCCTGCATGAGTGAACATCACTGAGAAGCCAGAAAATGCTGTCGCTACAGATTTTGCGATCATCTTAGTTTTTATAGGCTTTGGTCCAATGACCTCATCCCTCATAAAATACTAAGATTCTTACAAATCAAACTGTCACAACTAAAGAGGAAACAGCTGGAGGAGTAAACTTCCATTTATTAGCGTTTGTATCATGCAGGTATAGTAGTTATAGATAATCAAGTGATCTGGTAGTGTTTATATTGTGGGGGGCAATAATATATCTACATTCATTGTCAAGCAACTTTTCCCTGTGTATGATTTCCTTTTAAGTACAACGATTTTCACTCTTGTTTGAAAACTTTATATAGATATAAGCTTCTCCTAGAGGAAATCGTTATTCTTTTTTATAAATAAATAATAATTGGTTAATTAAGATATCATCTGTGGTATAAAAGAGGAAAGTAGAGAAAGTAAAACCTACCATCGATTTATTAAGGAAAGAAAAATACTCTGGAGGACAAAGCAAGAGAAAAAACTTTTGAGAGAGAGAGAGAGAGAGAGAGAGAGAGAGAGAGAGAGAGAGAGAGAGAGAGAGAGAGAGAGAGAGAGAGAGAGACCATTAATTTTTCTAGTGTTTTCATGCAGCAACACATTATAGTCTTTTATGACCTATTGCGGAGTTAATATGCTGCAAAATTCCCGCTGCATTACAGTCGTGGATGTCATTCAGAGGCACTCGGGTGTCCAGTCTAAAGGGCATTATCAGAATATACACAGTGGGTTTTAGCATCAGGCTGTGCAAAACATTACGAAAGTTTTAGTTGGATTTAAAAGTTGTGAAGTTCTGCGTTATGGAATACCGCATAGTATTAGGGAAATTTGTGAAAAATCTCTCTACTAGATTTTTTCCCATTCCTTATTAGTAAGCCTTTGGGGCATGGATAAACTTATATATTTATATTTATTCATTTGTGTGCATATATATGTACATATATTTTATATATATGTATGTGTGTATGTATACATATACTTATATATATTTCTATAAATATATGTATGTATATAAATGTTTATATATACAGTATACAGTATGTATGTATATAATTATTTAAAGCTATCAGTGAATCTCTTCACTAATTATAGTAGCTGCAGAAATAACCAAAAGCACATCCTCGTATTTCATCCACGTATTAGATCAAGAATCAAGCCAAAAGCATAAAACATCTCAAGAGTAGTTGCTTTGTATATCTGGATAGAATGTTTACTAGAAACACTCTAAACCAACTGCGCCATTATCTTCGGAATATGATCTGTGAGTCTATGAAAAAATTATCATTTCAGTGAAGGTGAGAGAGATTATCTATGATGTGAATGGAGGATACAAGGGTAGATAATGTCAAGGGTTACAGAGAAAAGAATACACGACAAAACAAAATGGAGGAGAAAGTTAACAAGTAAATGAAGAGTGAGGGTTAAAGAGAAGAATGATATAGGAATGAAAAATACAAATGGAGAGATGCTGTCTGAAAAGATTGCAGCCTTGGGTCAATGGAGTGAATTGTGTTTTCGTGGGATGACACAAAAGAGGTTAAAATGAGAGATGAAATAATTCAATTGTGAATGAGGAAGTTACTGTTGAGGAGTTCAGGGGAAAATAAGAAATTGAAAGAATGAAAGGCACTGACTTTAGATGTGATTCGATTTTGAGTGAGATTATGTGGTACGGAGGTGTAAGTGGTATTTGGCAGCTGACCAAGATTTGTAAGTTTTGTTTAAATAAGATAAAATTTTCCCTTTCCTTTTGTACAAAGGTAGAATATATGAAATAATATAGGAACCATAAGGGTTTTTTATGTGGTGTACCAGGTGCCAGAAGAGGTATAAACTAGATGTTAATTGAGAGGTTAAGATAAATACAAGAATTATAGATAAGGAACGAATAGTGTGAGTTAGAGAGGAAATAGGGGAATGTCGATCAGGTTTTTATAACAAAACAGTTGTGTAAAAATTTAAAATAAATGTATAAGCTGCATGTGGCATATTTGAGTCCAGAGAAGGTATCTAAAGTTTCAAGATAAAAGTGAAGCATGTGTTTGTTTGGCCAAGTCGCTAAAATGGGTCTGAGATGAAGGTGCGGTATGTCTCCATGGCTGTTTGATATTAATCTTAATAGATGGAGTGAAGTTTGCAATAGGAGAAAGGGTATTACTTGTAGGTGCAAAGTTGTAAGATTGGGTGGTTGTTAGTATAGCGTTGAATGGTTTGTGTTGGCATATGATAAAGAAATGATAAGGGAAGTAAAAAGAGAAACTTCGGTTAAGTGAAAGCCTCTCAAAAAGATCGTCAGAGGAGAAATTTGGAGTAAATGCAAGCACGAGTAAGGTTTTGAGTGTAATTTGAAACTAGTTGGAACAGTGATGACTGCCATGGTCAGTGAAAGAATGTAAGCAGTAGACTCGTAAAGGTATTGGAAGAAAATATTTTGAATGATTTGAGTTACAGAATAGGTGAAACAAGGGAGGTGACATTGTGTGTGCAAAATATTCGTAGTAAACTTCGAACATTTGGTAAAGCCAGGGTTTGGAATGAGAGAAGGCATTTTCGGACCAACTGTCGTCGATGGAAGTGAAGTGTGAAAATCATAACAAAAATGGATGCTTTAGAGATCATTTGTAAATGTGTCCGGAGAAGAAAGTGTAAAAATGGTAAAAGGGCTGATGCACATAAAAGGAGAATCAGTGTTTCAAAATATTTCGATGAGAGGACGGGAGGAGGAAGTATAGGTGAAAAGAGTATACCACTCTTAAACATTACGAGAAAGGTGCAGCAGGCCAAGAGAGTGTTTGGTAGATGTGATTTGATTCAAATATATGGCTGTCTACTGCCGTTGAGTGGCCGTTATTGAACCTACTTACCAGGTAGTCTAACTATCTTTTCCCATAGATAAGCTTGATCATGGATTTATTTTCTTTCAATTTTTTTTTTCAATCCTCAGCAGTATGTCTATGAATATACAATTTTGTGTAGGAATTTGAAACGAGAATTTGGTTGGCATATTTAGTTAATTGATTGGTCAATTTTAAGGATAAATATGGTTTCTCGTTATTCTTCAGGCCGCAATGGTTGGTTATTCTAAGAGCAGGGGCTGTAGAAGGGAGCGAAATGTATCTTATGTGTTCTATGCTTTGAAATTAGTTTCTGAAATCAGAAGGCACTCAAGTGTAGTGTATAGTATAGTTTATTTTTTCCTGAGAAAGTTGAAATAATTCTTTACGAAGATTGTTTATAAATTTAATTTGGTCCACTTCAAATTTATTAAACGCTGTTTTCGTAAAACTCTAGAATAAAACAAACAAGCAACTATTTTTTTCAATATCAAAGATCCATTGGGAGTCATATACTTTTCCCCCAAATATTCTGGATTTGAGTGTGATGAAACGTTTCCCGTTTTATGGTAAAAAACATATTCGGAATTTGTGCGAGGTTTAGGCAAAGGGTTTTATCTGCTTAAGATCTCCCTTTATTGTTTTGATATTTGAATATTTCTGATACAATATTCCGTGGCGTTTACGCCCCTCCCTCCACCACATCCCTGGTTTCCCAACTATAACAAACGGCTGGAATCAAGTTCAAAATCCCATGTCCATATGGGAACGTCACAGTTTCGATGTTGATAAAACTTCTGAAGAAAGAAGATTGTGGAAAGGGGTAGAGGTGGAGATGGAGGGTGGGAGAAGAAACTTACGATAGGAAGAGGAAGAGAAGAGAATAAAGAGTAATCCAAGAGGGATAAAAAATCAAATTTAAGTTGGATGAAATGTCCAGAGGTTCACAACTAGTGCTCAGGTTCTTTGAACATAACAGCAACCTCATGTAAAACCTATGGTTAGTGCCCTTGCTGGCATAAGGCCAGCATAATCTAGACCAACCACCAACTGAGAAAAAATAGAAAAAGAAAATGGTAGAGGAATATAAGGATAAAAGTAAAAATCGGGAAATGAATAGAAGAGCAGGGGAATCTCAATCCTCATCTCTAGTGTGACAAATTACCTTTTTGGAATATGAGACGTAAAGAAGGCCCTTCCACCACTTCGTTGGATGGTGATGCAAGAAACGTCCTGGAATCGATTTCTTTGCTGGCATCATGTTTGGTTACTTGATTTCTCTCTTTTCCTTTAGGTTTTCCACTAGGTTTGTTCTTATATTTTCTTTGTGGAAATGTATTTTATCTTTTTTTCGTTTAAGGGTGAAGGATATCTGATATCTAACAAAACAGGTAATACTCTCACTCTCTCTCTCTCTCTCTCTCTCTCTCTCTCTCTCTCTCTCTCTCTCTCTCTCTCTCTCTCTCTCGTCAAGCTAGTGGTATCTATAGTAAACAGGAAATATTGAAATTTCATGTTGTAGGTTTTTATTAGTTATAATAACCACTTGGGATTGGTGTAATTCTCTTAAGCTCCTGATGTATTGATCATATGATTTTTTACCAATATCAATTAATACATTTTTGAAAAATATTTTGTTCGGTATATTTTCCCCTTTGCAGGAGCGTACTTCAGGCTCGATTGGTATTACTTATATGTATTCTTGTCTGCCAGACGATATAAGATAAACAGTGGCACAATGCACTTTTAATATTGGAATGGCAATTCGTTTCTTATTTAGACCTTTGATGTTTCACTGCAACCTACACGAACAACTTCAAATTATATATATATATATATATATATATATATATATATATATATATATATATATGTATGTATATATATATGGAAATTATTTATGTGTAGTGAGGAACAATAATGGGTTGAGCAGTGTGAAGTGACAAAAAAAAAAAAGTTTAGTGATACTGCAAAAAATTACCTATGCTGTTGTAGGTGGTTTAGTCAAGTGGAAAATTAAATTGAAATATGTTAGTGAAAGGTTTGGAAGAATGGGCGCCAGGGAGAGACAGATAAAACTGGATAGATGAAGCGAAAGAGGTACTGGAACAGTAATATGTACTCTATGTATATGTATATGTATATTACGTATGCATATATATATATATATATATATATATATATGTATGTATATATATATATATATATATATATATGTATATATGTATATATACATATATAGTCTATATTGTATATGTAAATATATAGAAATCACGACAGCTGACACGTGATGAGCATAGAATATGTACAGAGCTATGTAAGGAAAAGTTAAAAGACTTGATTGGAGTTGGCACTTTTGTCTTATCTGTAATACCATGGAAATCATAACGTGGCTATAATACACACACGCGCGCATATATATGTCCCATTACAACGGATAATGAGACATCGGAACATGGTTTTTATTTTTCACTTTATTACAAAAAGGTTTGTGAATACACTTGTACACAGCCGATACTCTCAGGTAAGTACCTTGTCTAATGATCGCTGGAATGGTACTGACTAACCCTCGACAAGTAAGATGCAATTTTGCTCTATCAATATCCTGAATTGTTAGGGTTTGTGGAATTCTCCACTGTGATGTAAATATACTGTCAAACACATCACCTCATGAGACTAGGGTCATGTCACATATAACAGTTCCAGTGATCGCTCTCTCTAGTCTATGATATATGGAGGACACTCCAACCCGGAATAGGGCATGGCATGTATCTTTCCCTGGAAAGGAATGGGTACCTTATAAGGCCTTGACCTGATCGGCTCCGCCTGCCCAGTTTCAATGCTAAAGGGAAATTGATTAATCCTCCCGGGTGGCTCGTCTCCAATTGCAATTAGATCTGAATAATTATTAACAATGTTACTGACTACAGGTTGATATTCTGGCAGACATAGTTTTCGCTCTTACATAATTAAGTTCTGAGTGTGTTTGTCTGTGCGGGCTAGAGTTGTGGCTCCCAAGATCCCATTATAAGCAATTTCACATGACTAATTCACACACAGAATCACTTCCTAACACAACTCTTTTTATTTGACAAATTAAATATCGTTATATTAGCTCTGTTCTCTTTTATTTCTGACAAGCCCTCTAAGACTATGTGTGCCCAATTGTCATGGGGTTTAACAACGATCTTGGTTCCTTCCAGAAGAGGCTGACACTGGGTCACTGATATGCTCGTAAATGTCTGGGCGGGCAATACTTCTCCTCTTTCAGGTACAGCTGTTACCTTACTTAATTGTACCTCCTTTCCCGCACAAGCAGTTACTCTCTCATGACTTTCCATCGGCAAAATGCACCTTCCTGCTTTTACTGTTATACTATCTTTTTCCCCACAAATGCATATTTTATTACTAATGACAAAATCCACCCCTAGTATAGCCTCGATTCCTGGAATTCCCAAGGTGGACAAGACAAAAAAATCATGTGTAAACTTCATAGATCCCACCTTAAAGTTGATGATCGTTGTATGGCTTGCGTGTAGTTTATTTCCTCCTGGCGTGTCAAGGATGATGGATGCTGCTTACTGTAGTGGGTTTGAGGAGAATCTTTTTTCAATCAGCAAAACGCTGGCTGCTGTGTCGATCAGTGCTCGAATGGACTTATCTGGTAGGTCAGTCGTAACTGCTAACATTCCTAGCTGCCCAGTAGGATATATGGGGCCCGTGCCAACGACCTCGCTTGCAATACCGCTGCCCCTGCTCCTGTCCGTAGTGCTGCGGGGGTGAGGTCTGGGGTACCGATGTAGGTCCTAGTGCCTGCCCTACCGAGTCCGTCGTAGTCACTCTCACTGCTGCCTCGGCTGCTGCTTCTGATTTCATGTGGGGGGGGGGGTGTTCGATCTCCCTTGTCCCCCCCTTCCTCTGTTTCCCTTTCCTTGGATGTTGGGCGGGGGTTGGTGTGCGTATGCCACAGCCCACCCACCCCTCCTCGATGTTTTTTGCTGGGCACTCTCAAGATAGATGACCGTAGGCCTGACAAGTGTAATAGCAGGGGGATCCTTAGGTGGGGCACTCCACTCGTTAGTGCTCTCTCACCCATGGTGCCAACATCTGAAGACTTCTCACCTGCTGACTGCATTCTCCCCTCTCCCGGTTTTGGGGGTTGGTGATTGCCTCTCATGGCTGCCACCTTCTCGGAATCGCGGCATTTATTTTCAGTCAATTTTTCTTCTGGCAAAGTGTCTAGAATGTTTTGTATCGCCATCACTACGTCTACTAACGAGCGATTTTCATCGAACAAATAACCAAATAAATACTGGTTTACTAATCTGCGAATATGTTTACTGGCAATTGCTTTTTTATCACCATCTGGGAGATTGGCACTCTGGGTAGCAAACGAATCACAATCCCGAAAAATGTGAGTTGCAAAACTATGAACGGATTCACCTTTTCGAATTTTGAGTTTGAAATTTTCTTTTATGTCCCCTTTTCTCGCCTTGTTTCAATTAAACATCCTTTTATTTCAGTATAAATTCTTAAACTGTCATGTGGCCAACACATTACCTCCATTGCTGGAGCATCTTTCATCAACCTATTAACTTGAATTGCCTTTTCTCTTTATTACCACCCATATGTGGCTACTTCAAAGTCTCTCAAAAACACTTCGATCGATTGAAACCCTTCATTAGGCCGCTGATCATCAAAAGGCTTAACACTTGCCTATGGTTGTGATAGTTTTCGAACTACAACGTTTAGCGTATCTTAACTCGGCTGTGCAGGTGTACTTTCACTTTTGTGCGTTTGAACTTCGTTCATGTACGTTTGATATGCTGTGGTTGCGCGCCGCTCCTCTTCTCGTTCAACTAAAAATCTGTTCATTAACTCAGCTATGTTATCTAACTTATTTTTTAGGTCCTGCGTTCGTTGTTCATCGACATCACTATAACCAACTGCTCCTTTGTTTTCATCTCCGCAGTAGCAGTGTCTGCTATGTTAGTTCTCACGTATCTAGGCATCTTGAACTTTTATTTTACCGGCTCAAAGAATAACTTCGCTCACAGCATATGCAAACAGATGTATTTGTACACCTGACACCAATATGCCCCATGTCAAGGGATAATGAGACATAGGAACATGGGCTTTTTTCACTTTATTACTAAAAGGTTTGTGAATACACTTGTACACAGCCGATTCTCTCAGGTAAGTACCTTGTCTAATGATCACTCGCATGGTACTGACTAATCCTGGACAAGTAAGATACAACTTTGCTCAATCAATATGCTGAATTGTAAGGTTTTGTGGAATTCTCCACTGTGATGGAAATGTACTGTCAAACACAACACATTATGAGCCTAGGGGCATGTCATGTATAACAAGAGTTCAGTGATTGCACCCTCCAATTTGACACTCATAGTACCCTTAAAAGGGTCATTAATCTCGTTGTATAAAACACATATTTTGCGTACAAGGATTAGGATGCGCGCGCGCACACACACACACACACATATATATATATATATATATATGTATATATATATATATATATATGTATATATATATATGTATATATATATATATATATATATATATATATATATATCAACAACAAATGCAGCCATTTCTAGTGTAATGCAGGACACAGACCTCACAAATGTCAATTCATGTCTGGGTATTGGCCAGTTTTCATCACGCTGGCCATTGCAGATTGGTGATGATGGGAAGGTTTCGTCTGATCGCTCACGCCAAAACAATCTATCATCTGCGGCCCTGATCATTTCGATATGAAAACCCTTTTACCACGTTAAGGTGAACCCAATATATATATATATATATATATATATATATATATATATATATATATATATATATATATATATATATATGGGTTCACTTTAACGTGGTAAAAGGGTTTATGTGTAGGCAAAGACAAAATGAACCGTAACCAGAGAGAAGGATCCAATGTAGTACTGTTTGGCCAGTCAAAAGATGCCGTAACTTTCTAGTGGTAGTATATATATATATATATATATATATATATATATATATATATATATATATATATATATATAGTGGTAGTATATATATATATATATATATATATACTACCACTAGAAAGTTACGGCATCTTTTGACTAGCCAAACAGTACTACATTGGATCCTTCTCTCTGGTTACGGTTCATTTTGTCTTTGCCTACACATAAACCGAATAGTCTGGCCTATTCTTTACATATTCTCCTCTGTCCTCATAAACCTGACAACACTGAGATTACCAAACAATACTTCTTCAAGCAAGATGTTATTGCACAGCAATTGTTCAGTAGCCACTTTCCTCTTGCTAAGGGTTGAAGAGACTCTTTAGCTATGGTAAGCAGCTCTTCTAGGAGAAGGACACTCCAAAATCAAACCATTGTTCTCTAGTCTTGGGTAGTGCCAAAGCCTCTGTACCATGGCCTTCCACTGTCTTGGGTCAGAGTTCTCTTGCTTGAGGGTACACTCGGGCACAATATTCTATCTAATTTCTCTTCCTCTTGTTTTGTTAAAGTTTATATAGTTTATATAGGAGTTATTTTAATGTTACTATTCTAGAAATATTTTATTTTTCCTTGTTTTCTTTCCTCACTGGGCTATTTTCCCTGTTGGAGCCCCGTGGGCTTATAGCATCCTGCTTTTCCAACTAGGGTTGTAGCTTAGCAAGTAATAATAATGATAATGATGATAATAATATATATATATATATATATATATATATATATATATATATATATATATATATATATGTATAATATATAGCCTTTATAATTCATATGTAATATATATGTCTGTGTATATATATATATATATATATATATATACACACACAAATATAGTGTATGTGTTCTGTGATTCGTTGTTTAAAATAGACCCAGTGGAAGCTCTTTACCCTACAAAGGGGTTAGATTTCAAGAAGGGACAAGACAGTTGCACATGAAAATCCGTCAATCTCTCTTCTAATCCTCCTAGATCCACAGCTTCTCTTTTTTTTCCCTTTCTAATCAGTTAAATTGTCTCTTTTCATGCGCATCAAGACTCTATCCATAAATATACCATAGAATACAGAGGACTAGTATGAATCAACTATATATTTTATGACAAGATTTTGTTAATCTCTTTAATGGTCATTTGTTTGCATACTGGATGTAGATTCTGTATTTCTATATTAAATATCGTAACCACGTTTGGATAACGTTGCGTCATCATTACAAAGAAATGAGTAGGATAGAAATATTATCTAGCAGTTTTCATCTATCACATCAGCAACCTTATTCCTCTTATTTTATCTAATGGAATGCAGCCAGGAACAACGCCCGAGCGTTTTATGCTCACGATCTGCGTTCTGCTTTAACCTGTGAATTCTTTTTATAGCTCTTCATTCTGTCCGAATCCGACGAAGTGATTCAGTTTGGGAATGGAATGACAATAGAAGGGAAAGGGGAACCAGAGAATAAAAATAAACTTCAGCTGGTCATTCAAAGATATCGATTCTTCAGGATATATCTTTGTAGGAGCAAAAATATTTTTTTTTTCCTTTTTTGATGACTTATTGTTACTGTAGATAAAATTTTCTGTCCGTCCGTCCGTCCGTCCGTCGATTTGCCTGTTCGTCTGTCTGTCCATTATTTCGTGTCCTATTTACCCTATTCATTACTATTGGTCTTGCACTGTTGAATGGATACTGTTCAAACTTTGGCTTATATGACACGTCAGATATTGGGGGATACCCATATGCAAAAATACTTAGTCTTGAATTTGAACTCTATGGTGGTGTTAAGCAAAAGTTAGAGAAATTTTGGGTGCAATTTCGGAAATACACCAATTTATGTAGAACCAGAGAAAGAGAAAGAAAGACAAAGACAGAAGGAAGGAGTTGGAGCTGGATTGGAGAAAGAAGGAAAGCCGGTGGTGATCTGTGGAGATATTGTTTAAGTTGGGGAATCAGTTTATAACCTGTTGCCCTCCCCAATCTACCCTTTCTTGTTATGTTGAGTTTAGTAAGTAGTGTCATTGTCCTTGATATCAATTGTCTCCCTTAGGATCTTTTAATACATAATATTATGTTTTTTTTTTTTTATTGCGATCAGTTACATACGTTTAATAAATGACTAATTGTTAATTGATATTGTCTTCGTTATTAATATAAGTTTTATTACATATTATATTTCCTTTTCAGTATTTTGATAAATTCTATTTTCTTGCAACTATTCTTAGCTCTCTCTCCCTCAGTCGTTATTTTTTGGGGTTAGATTCCTGTTACCTCTTCCCTTGCTAACATTATTTTTTGGGGGGTTAGATTCCTGTTACCTCTTCCCTTGCTAACATTATTTGTTCTTCCCCTTTTAATGACATTTAGACAGAAAATAGAATTAAGAAGTAATATGGATCATGAAACCGATAGATTTATAACTGTCCCATTTTCACTGGAATTTAGGGAGTCGAAGTCAACACATTCGATCAGTGAAGTGTGGCAGGGTCTAAGATTAAGCCACTTATCGTATGATTGATCAAGTACATTAAAATGTTGATTTGCATTTTCATGGTTTGGATTTTGTGATTGTTTAAAGTATAGTTCACAGCCAATAGCCATTCATTAAGAAACATAATGGATTAATAGTTATATGCACCACTTCTATGTTTAGATGCTAACTACTGATTAACAAAATGAAAGAATCCTTTTTATCATACGACCTTACCGGCAAGAAAAACAGCACACTTCTTCATGTGGAATTGTGGGGTAATGTAATGCCCTTGAAGGCCTCCTTCCCTCCAAAGATACTTATAATATGTAAATTAACAATAAAACAAACGCTGGTCTGATCAACAAGGAGAAATGAATGTCTACTTTGGGTGTATGAATAACGCATGAAGTTCGGAAGTGCCAAGTTCTCGGTTATTATTGTTTCTCGCTTATGGAGGTTACAATAAAAATGAGAAGAGAGAGAGAGAGAGAGAGAGAGAGAGAGAGAGAGAGAGAGAGAGATATGAGGATGTGATGATGATGATATACAGATAGATGGATAGATATTCGTGCTGTGAACACATCCTTGAGGACAAAGAGAAAGGCAATTTCTACCACACATGTTTCCTATCTACAGTTCCTGTTTCTTTGTCTAGCCATTTGTTCGACCCGTTTAGGCTAATTTGCCTAAGAAGTTATCTAGATTAGCTGAAGCTTCGAGTATGTCCCTAGAGTTCTGAATTATAATTCACGAGTGATATTTATCTCTACACGTATTCCATGGGTTTCCTCTTATATACTGTACACTTTCTTCATTTACACCTGGGAAAAGAGAGAGGGAGAGTATGAATTGTTTTTAGATTTCTCCATTGTACTTCATTAATTGCTATATAGAAATTAACACATATTCTGGCTGTTCCTAAGGCTTTTTTGTCTTTTTGGTATTCACTTTAGTGCTTCATGATGCCTGAAGATACCTCGGAGTCATAGATGTTAAAATAAAATTGGAAGCTGACCAGAGCAGCATTAAAAGAGCTCTCTCTCTCTCTCTCTCTCTCTCTCTCTCTCTCTCTCTCTCTCTCTCTCTCTCTCTCATACACACACACCTACATACACACCTGCCATATGTGTGTGATATTTTGCCACATCTCAGTATTATTCAGGATTATTTTTTTTTAAGATCAACCTAATAATTTTTTTTTTCTTCAATCAAGGTGTGTTATGTAGCCAATCTGATAACGTTCATTTAAACAGTTATAAAATGAGGTTCATGCCATTAATGGAAAGATCCTAATTCTAAATAGTTAAGCTACTCAATGTATAAACTAATATAGTTATGCATCTTTCACATATTTTACACCTTCATAATTGTATCGCCTAAAATTTCCAATATTTGCAGCTTATTTTTAGCAGTTATTATAAATAACTTAGTGGATCTCCCACAATATTAAATGTATCCATGTCTTTGTGAAAATTTCTATAATACTTCTATGACTTTTGGCTTATTGGTTGAGCAACTTATGTGAGCTTGCCGTATTATCCCCTCGCCTTTATGCTCGCCGGTGAAATGAGATGCTGTGGAGTTGTTATTGCTATTTGGTTTGAATACAACCTCTTTAATGTCCCAGTACTGTTTGGAAACTGTAAGTCCTGAATAGAAAGAACGATTTATAAAATTATTTTATGTAATACATTATTTTTTATAATGCTTAGTAATTGGCCCTTTGTATAAGTGTTATCAGAATTAATATGAGCCTTTTCCTACTAATGAGGGGATTTGCATTAATGAGGTGTCATACTTAATAGAAATTAGTCATGGTTGTTGAAGGGTCAATGTTTTCCGTCCATTTGTATGCTTATTTTATTTTGTGTGTATAAGATTCTGAGCATTACACACGCACACACTATATATATATATACATACATATATATATATATATATATATATGTGTGTGTGTGTGCGTGTGTGAGAGAGAGAGAGAGAGAGAGAGAGAGAGAGAGAGAGAGAGAGAGAGAGAGAGAGAGAGAGAGCTCAGGAAAGTATGAATATGTGTAATATATAATAGCGTTCAAAGTTCATGAAGAGGTGAACCTCAAGTAAACAGGGGCGAGAGTATGAAGACTTGTGTTCTATCGAAACTGTTCTGAATCTCTCTCTCTCTCTCTCTCTCTCTCTCTCTCTCTCTCTCTCTCTCTCTCTCTCTCTCTCTCTTCTTTTTTTTTTTTTTATCCATTAGCCTTTGTGCTCACCGGGGATTTGACATTCTATGCATTTTTACTATTAATTTGAATACACCATCTTTAATATCTCAGTGCTGTTGGGAAACTATCAAATAATCATACGTTTTATTCAAGTTCTGAACAGTAAGTGGGATTTGCAAAAGATTTTTTGTGGTAATGATTTTGGGTGATACCTTGTAATTGATTTGAACGTGTTTGTTCTAATTAGGGTAATTGCATTTAATGAGGCCTAATGATTTGAAATGCATGCTAATTATTTGTTGCTGGTAACATGATTCTGATCATTGTTTTGCTGATTATGGAAATTAGTCATGACGATCAGTAGGTTTTCGTTGTGTGACACCACGCGAGAGGTACGCACACATACATTATATATATATATATATATATATATGTGTGTGTGTGTGTGTGTGTGTATTTGTGTGTGTGTGTTCGAAGTTCTTAAAGATCTGATCTCTTTTATCAACGAGAGCGAAAGCATTGGGAATGTCGTTAAAAAAAAAAAAAAAAAAAAAAAGACCTTTGGTTTACAAGATCTCGGAATTTGTGTCTCCTTGAATATTAACTGAAACGTTTGAAGCTTTTCAATGGTAAAATTAGTGTAGCAGTGAATAAAAATGATACGATTAAAAGTCATGAAACGAATATACTTGTATTTGTTTCTTAAATTTCTCAGAGGAAATATGTTATAATTACACAACTTCGTAACAATTACTGTAGGTATTTATAACTCCTTTTCATCGTGTTTTCATTAATATTGAGATAATTTGATATTATAAAATTTCATTTTGTTACAATTCAATGTAGGTTTTAGATTTCCTATTCTCTTTTCTTTGTAATGTCGATATCATCATCCAATGGGAGCCCCATGAATTCTTAATTGTTATGGGCCACACTTTTAAGGAAATGTTAGCGGTGTATCAACAAATAGTTGCATATAGCCAACAACAAGGATGAAATATTTACAAAAATTATATTCCAGCGGCTAAAATTTAGGGAGAAAATTGTCTAGTGGAGCAATATAAACCAGAGCAAAGGAAAAATGAATTGCCATTAATAAGAAATTCATTCAACATTAAAATGTCAGAATCTCATCAACGAATACTAAAATGTAAACGTGCCAGTCTTGATAATTAAAATGCTGGAGCAAATGATAAATCCAAGTCTATAAAAACATATCAAGGCACCATTGGGGCAAAAAGTATCTGGGAAATAGACATTGCTTGTTATGGAGTGTTAACACAGCACTCCAATAAGTTGAGGTAGAAGTAAACAACAAGACTCATGTCCAAACGATACATGTACCCAGGATAACATGCGTAATTATAGCCCAAAATGACTGGATGACTAAGTATTTTAAAATGTCATGCAAATATTCACACAAAAAGAAGAAGAAGAAAAAAAAAATAGTTTTATGGCAGTCAGACCTCGCCAGCAGATACTATGTATGTACTATGACTATATACTGATAAGATAACATTAGTGCTCTCAAAGGTTGATACCATATTACATAAAATTAATCTAATTACGGCTATGATAATATTACTAGGAATTTAAAACCTTAACACACCATCTTCAGTCAATATTGGTAGAGATATACAATGGCTATTCGTGCACATTGCAGAGCTCAATATACATGTGTATAAGTCAACTGAATATCAAGTTTTTTCATGAAATGTAAGCGCACTATTAATCTTGTAGATGTAGGATTGATTGAGTATAATCTGTTCTATAAATGAAACAATAATCACGAATTCATGCAATAAGGCGTAGTAAATGGATTTAATGGAATTTTGCCTTTTGAAGAAAAAAATGACGTCTTCCTACTATCAAATTTTCTTTTGATATAACAAAAATAGTATAAAAATCATTTAAACTCCCGATTATACTTTTTCACCTAGTGTGCTCTGGGGGCAGCCATCATGACGATTGTAGTCCAACTCGTCCCATCGCCAAGTCGGCCCATTGTGACTACCAACTCGGTCCATTGTCATCTCGGCCCACTACCAGCTCGGCCCTCTATATACCAACTCGGCCCACATCCAAATTTATCTTATTAAAGCTATTTTATATCATTATATTGTGTGTTATTTTCTTTTATTATGTTTTGTTCTATTTCGAGATCAGACCTGAGAAAAGTCTCGTTTATCTCTTTCCAAGTAACTTTGTAAATAAATCTCCGAGGTAAGTAAAAACAGTTTGAAGATAGAAAGAGTAGTCTTTATAAATAATATAATGATAAAAAGTAAAACACATTGCTAAATAAATCTCTGAGGTAAGTAAAAACAGTTTGAAAATAGAAAGAGTAGTCTTTGTTAAATAATATAATAATAAAAATAAAGCACATTGCTAAAAGCTTCTAAAAATAATAATGTACATATTACGAAACATAGACAGCAATATGATGAGAAACTGCCTTCAGTAATTGTCTGGCCGATCTTTCATTATTATTATATTTGTCCCATAGTTTTACAAGTTGGCCGTGATGTTTATTATACTTATGTTGCTGCTTTCTCAAAACCTTCCCTTCTGACAGCAGCCGCACCTGTAAATTAACTATGTTTGCCTCATCATGTAGGAGCTTTAAAAGTAAATAAAAATTTAAGTTTCCTTTCCTTGCCTTTAAGTTTATTCTGTTATGCCATCCCTCAACATCATTATTTGTTCTGATGCTCCGACCGAAGACGCACCACGTGTGAGGAGGCCATATTGCAGAATTGATCCACGTCTTTTTCACGTAATTTAAAAGGCTTATGAGTTCATTCACCCCTGCAGCTTTCCTATAAAACCTGATAAAAAGCTCTTCTATATGTTCCTGGGGGGTATATGGGAGCGACAACAACTGCCTTAAAAACTTGTAAGTGCCGACGTCGTTTGTGTAAGAACTTTGAAGGCCTAATTCTTGCACTTTCCTCCATACAGCCTGGCCCCAGTGGAAAGCACAACCATGGATCGTAACATTTGGTAAAATGTCGGGAATAGCACGCCATACACTGCCTTCAAAGTCAATTAAAACTTCTTCAACTTTAAGGGCATGCCCACCTATCAGTTCTCTTATTTCACAAAGAACTTTTTTGTAGTCTCTGCGCCTTTTTCCTGACATAAGCTCAAAAAAAAGGGGAACTGGTGTAAATGGTTTGCGTACTATTTTAAAAGTAGCATCAGCATACCATTGCTTCGCTTTACATCGTAACTTAAGTTGATCATCTGTGACAAATATCAAATGCCGTCTTTTTCCGACAGTAATGTCCCGTTGCAAAAAGTGTTCAGGAATGTGGGCATCGCTAATTTCGAAATCGAGGTCTTGCGGTTCTCGTGGTCGATTTGCCTTCCGTTTACGATTTGAGGGAGACATTACCATTGGCGTAGGATCCTCAATTGAAGAAGCACCACTGATATTTGACACTCCACCTTCAAATGAATCTAGACTCTCGGTATTCACATTACTCATTGCCACTGCATCCTCAAAATATTCCGTGTTTGCGCTCGAAACTACACAAGTTTCCCCCGGACTCTGATTTTCTTCAATACACATGTGACACATCACCTTCTTTAACAGCAGCCCTGTATTGCTCCCGGGTGATCCCACTTCCACAGGTCCGATGCTGCCAGTAGCTACATCCATCACATTGCAGTGCTTCCTGTCATATGTAAAGAACACGTTACACATGACATTGTGAGTACAAAGTTAATATATGACATTTCCTTCTTACTGTCCACAAACACCTAACAATTGTCTCAGAGTAAGTGACGGAAAGTGGGGAAATAGAAATAGTGAAGTAACCTGACCGTTGGACTATTCTGGGATAGAGCAGAGTCGTATGTTTTGTTCGTGTTGGACACAAGAGAAACGAGAAAAGGGATAATTGCAATTGTGCAAAATACCTTAGTTATGTTTTCGAGTTTCATGTTATTTTTTTACCTTCGGTGGGGGGGGGGGGGAGCGTTGTTGTGACGAAATATACCGAAAGGAATTTGCGTTAAATTTGATACTGATAATTATATCATTTTCTTATTGTAATGTTAGATTATACATTTTTCCTCCTTACCTTTATTTGTAATTATGATAAAA
>NC_090727.1:13266109-13291109 GCF_036898095.1 Palaemon carinicauda | reverse complement strand
TGATGCTGTTTCATATCAGTTATTCTGGTTAGGTAGTTTTGTGGTGTTCTGACATTATGCGTAAAATACTAAAATGTGTGAGTATTGAATTGAAACTTTAGTCTTTCTTGTGTTGGCTATTCTTGTCTCATTGAAACATTGCAGACATATAGGGTTCCTGATGCTGTATTGAGTTATAAGCCTCGATTGTTGAGAGGAAATTGGTAGGGCATAGGTAGGCTAAAGTTTGTTGAATTTATTAGTGGTTACCCACTTTTGTGATATGTCTTCATTAGTACCAATAATAGAGACCTCTTCGTGTTTAAAACTGACTTTCTGTAACATATATCACAGTTTTAGACTTACTGAATAATTTATTCTAATTTTATCTTTATTTTTATAATTATATTAGCTTCAATAACATGGCCCAACGTTGACTTGGAGTCTGTCCGTCCAATAAGATAATATTTGAATTGAAGTATTTTCGTCCCTGAAGTGTAAAAGAGGAATGCGCCTTTTATATCCCAAAAGACATTCATCATTGAAATGGCAATAGTTTTCCATGGAAGCCTTCCCGATAAAACCAGCCAGACAAGTAAATCTTGCCGGTGTTTGACTCAAAGTTTAGGGGATTTATTTTTATTAGAATTTTCTATTTACTCTTTGTAATATATTTGAAACTTATGTGTATTAGTGAGGAATCCGACGGGAAGCTTATATTTCTATATCTATATATATCAGCTTATTTTTATACAGGTGTTTATTCTAATTAATTATGATAGTAATGGAATAAAGTGGCTTTGTTTAATTCGATTTAATTATGAAATGTAGGAAACTTGTGTACTTACACTGCCCAACAAGACGGTAATATGTTGGAGAGTTGAGATAGTAAGTCCCGACCCTTGTGACGTTGGGAACCATACCCAAGCTTGTACTGACACCTCATTATTATTCTACAGACTTATGTAACGAGTTACCAATACACTTTGCTTTATGCTATACGTAGCTATTCATACTTTACAATCCTTTGATCAAGGAAATAATTTTCATGTTTGTGAATATGTAACCACGTGTCATGCTGAAAATATTTTTAAGAAGGATTCCGGTATGCATGCAATACCATAGGATGAGCGAATGATAATTTGGTCATTGCCAATCTGGCTTCTTGGAATAGGAAATGTTTTGTATTCATTACCTTTATTCATTTGTCCCCATTAATATCTGATTTATAATTTTTAACGCTCACTTTATACATTTCATGATTTAATCCTATGTTTTATGTTTCCCCGGTAGAAAATAGGAATTGTCAAGTGTATGGGTATAGAAATATATCGTAAACCTCTCGTTTATGATCACGTTCTAACGATGAAATTTAAAGTGGAGTGAAAGAGATTAACACAATCTCTCTGCTAAAAACAAAAGCACGACAAGCAAGACGCAGGAAAGCATTTGCTCTGGGTTGAACAATAGCTTCTGTTTGACAGAAAATCTTTATCGTTTGAAACTTGTACCCATAAGATTTTTTTTTTTTTTATCAGCGTTCATGGAAATAAAAGCCAAAACTAAAGGAGAGATTGTTCTTTTCCTTCAGATTAATTTAGGTCAGTATGCAAAGGATTTTGATTCTGTTTTCTGCCAGATTTGATCAACCAAAGATTAGATAGAATAATACAGAACAATTTCCGGTCACTTACTTTCTTGCTGATTTTTTGTAACTTTTGCTTTCTGAAAATTAAATATTTTCGCCCTGGTAAAATTCTGGGATTATTATTATTATTATTATTATTATTATTATTATTATTATTATTATTATCTAAGCTACATCCCCAGTTGAAAACCAGGTGGCTATAAGCTCAGGGGCTCCAACAGGGAAAAATAGTCCAGTGAGGAAAGGAAGCAACCATCATACTCAGCAGGAAGTAATGCCTGCGCTTGCTGCTTTCAAGAAAAGTAACCAACAACTTCATCCCTAAAAACTGTGTGACACTAATTTGAACGTGCGCAATATATATATATATATATATATATATATATATATATATATATATATATATATATATATACATATATATGATATATGATATATATAGTTTTTACGGTTTGTTTGACAATAGTTTTTTCTGCTTTTTCATGTGAAATGATTTGCGAACAGACATGCTATCATATAAACATTACAGCGTTCATGTAAAGATTAGGAAAGTAATGAAAAAATATATATACCCACTTTTAACGTTGTTTTAACATGGAAGTTTGTGCTACAAGGAAAAGAGGAAATGTCTTGAGTATTCAAGTTATAATTACGAATATTTTCAATACAAATCTCTCAAAAGATTTATTACTTCATATTAAGATTAATCTACAAAATAATTTCATTATGTTTTGTTTACTGCAGCGAATTGAGCATAAGCTGTTTGGTATTGTGCGTCGTTGGAGATGAACCATTTTATTTACGACCAACCACATACTGTAAAAGTTTTTTCCGTGGTCGTCCGCACATATTTTCGTTTGAGGATTCAAATGGCCGAGAAGCGGAGGCCCTCTTTGACGTCATGACAAATGGCATCATTGAAATTGCTTTTCTTTTTTCACTGTGGATTTCTGTGGATAACTTTACTTCTTTCCTCTGTCTAGAATTGCATACGTTTTGTTGTTAGAAAACTCTAAAGAAATATAATGTTTGTTGTCTACTTTATTTGTTTGTTTTAGATATATTTTTTTCCGAACGTTTCAGCAATTAATTTTCGGTGTAATTCATTGTTATGAATTTTCATCATATGATATTTAAGATTGACTCTATTTCAAAGTTTACTTATCGTTAAGTTTTCTTTGTCCCCCATGAGAAGTCATGCTCCTTGTCAATAAAACTGTCAGCTTTCCTATTCATGATTTATACTTTCATTGTTTTGTCATTGAGATTAGTTTCCTCATGATGTGTGTCCAGCATAGTCAATTTCTTGCCCTTGAGTAGCTCGTTTTCTTTGTATGTAGTGTCTACTTATAAAAGTATTTCGTTTACTGGTACAGTTTGTTAACTGCAATAAAAATACGTTGTACGTAACGTATATTTATTACTGTGTGCTTTCATCATCATCATCTACGCCTATTGACGCAAAGAGCCTCGATTAGATTTCGACAGTTGTCTCTCTCTTGAGTTTTTAAATCAATACTTCTCCATTCATCATCTCCTTCTTCATGCTTCATAGTCCTCAGCCATGTAGGCCTGGGTCGTCCAACTCTTCTATTGCCTTGTGGAGCCCAGTTGTAAGTTTGGTGATCTAATCTCTCTTGGGGAGTGTGAAGAGCTTGCCCAAACCATTCCTATCTACCCCTCACCATGATCTCATCCACATACGGCAGATAGTTTAATTTCTAATCTTGTCCTGCCATTTAACTCCAATATTCCTCTGAGGGCTTTGCTTCACTGATACTTATTTTAGTAGTGTTATGTAAGTAGTATGTTAGACGTACGAAAAGTCCAATAAATGCTGAAGGAATTTATTATATATTAGACTACCAAAAGACTATATAGGCTACTGTGGGAAGTATCCGATCAACGTATTGAGAAATTAGTTTTTGGTCTTATTCACTATTGCCTTATCGCATCAAAGGATCAGTCTTTGGCTCCCTATTTTGAAATGGTGACGAAAGCATTTGATTTCTGCTGTTATTCTGTTGTTTAGGACCAAATGGTGTATGGAAGTATGGTTGAAATAATGGAAGTCAGAATAATACTCAGAAATAACCTGAAATATAAGAAAAAAACAACAAAATACAAAAGCAAAAATCTCAGGAAAAGCAAGCAACTTACCGAGTAAGGAAAAATCTAAAACTAAAACATGAAAAGACTGGGAAGGTTAGACGAAAGTGTATGTGATGGTAAGATTTCCATATCTATTATGTTTTATGAATTCTTCTTATTGCTTTTCAGGTTGTTTTTGTGTATTTCTTTTGATTTCTATATCTGTGTGTTTCCTTTAGCGTTTTTTATTCATTTCATTTTATTTTTGAAGTATTTGCTAATATTTTCTAATATTTCAATTAATTTCATTTTCAATGTATTCTGTTATGATTCTTGCCTCTTAAACTGTAATTCATTGATTTATTGTAGTTATGTCTATTGATTTATGTTTTATGTTCCCGAAAGCTCAGCAAACAAATAGTCCAAAATGTTGAAGTATCTACTTTCGTTCGCCTTTCTACTAATTCATAAGTTTTTTTTAGAAGCGAAAAGGCAATTATATATACGTATATATATATATATATATATATATATATATATATATATATATTATATATATATGTGTGTGTGTATGTGTGTGAAACGCAAAGCGGTTGGGTGAGCTACATCACTTGTGTCCCGTCGCTTAGTTGAGGACGCAAGAAAATTATTGACAATTTACCACTTACTTTGAAGCATTTTGTGAGGCCAGAATTGTTTAGAGTGGACTAGAGATATCGCACACGTCTTGTAAAGAAAGTAATTCTCTCTCTCTCTCTCTCTCTCTCTCTCTCTCTCTCTCTCTCTCTCTCTCTCTCTCTCTCTCTCTCTCTCTCCGCAATAAGTATTGCTTAAACCTCGTTTGTGTTCGATCCCTCTCTTCTTCCAATCTACCATGTCCATTGGACTACAGTGAAGCAGGCACGTCCACTTGCTTTGCCCTAACCACTTTTAATGCTCGTCAATTGTTTTTTATTTCCACTTGGAAACGCTTGATCGACGTGAATTAGGGTTTGCGTATATCTAAGGCTGTCCTTATGTTTGCCTTTTTTTGGGAGTAAAATTTTATAGTTTTATTTGGTTCCAAGTTTGTTTATATGTTGGATTTCAAGATGTTGAAATCTGCCTAGTAAATTTATTCACGCATTTCTTTTAAATTTCGTTTCACGTGTTTCTGTAAAAAACAGCTCAAGCATTTGTGTACTTTAGTTCATATATATGTCTGTCAGAATTCAAGTTTGTATGAATCAAGGTCAACAAGTGTATGCTTGGCCTCGAAATGGGTCCATTGCTGCAGTACTTGGAGTCTTTCCCAGGAGCGGAGAGTAGAGTAGGAGATTTGTGGCGCCAGTTAATGGCTTTTGTTTTATTCCTTCAAAGCCTTTGACCATTTGCGTTTGCTGTTATGTTAACTTATTTGTGTCCTTATTACATCCATACTCATCTGGATTTATTACATTTATGTTATAATATGGTATATATTTATTTGCTATAATTGTTTTGTGCATTTAATACAAAGAATAACGCAATCACTTTAAAATAGATCACTTATTGAAGGGGATTAGGTTTACACTATCTGTGAATTATACAACTGAAATGTGTTTTATGATATTTAACTTTGTTTACACAGATAATTTACGCAGTATTATCATGTGTTTGTGTAAATGCTATTACCATTATTTACTTTTAAAGCAAAATCATTTACATTTAAATATTTTATTCCATTATTTTCGACAGTATAAAGTTACAAGAACACATGTGCGCCTGGCATAAAACACATTTTCATATTATGCACTCAAAAATGAGGTCAAGATCATAGAAAAGATATGTTATCGCATGCCACTCTTAGCAAAAATGTTTGTCATTTCACCCAATGTTCTATACAGTTATGTTTTACAAGACCGACATATGATGAGTTCGTACCGTCTCTTCTAGAATTGGTGCGATCTTGATTATTTGGGATGTCGACCCATTTACGAAAAGAGACAAAGACATGAAATGTTGACGATAAGACTGTTGTAGCATGAATAGCATATTATTTCTAGACTTTCCTAATTCATTTTGTTTAGACCGCAAAAGCTTTTGAAGTATATCTTCGTTCTTCTCTTACACACACACACACACACACACACGCACGCACACACACACATAAATATATATATATATATATATATATATATATATATATATATATATATATATATATATATATATATATATATATATATATATATATATATATATATATATGTGTGTGTGTTATGCATGTATATATATATATATATATGTATATATATATATATATATATATATATATATATATGTTATGCATGTATATATATATATATATATATATATATATGTGTGTGTGTGTGTGTGTGTGTGTGTATGTGTGTGTGTGTGTGTATCTCGCATAAAGTGCAACGTAAGCTTGGGTGGCCGTGTATTTCTGCTGTGATAGAATACTTTCAGATCTAGTTAACAATATTTTCTTTATGATTGGCCTTTTGTGAGTCAATTCGTCTTATTCAGGATTAATTCTGTTTGACGTAAGTGACAGCGCTACTGTTCAGCAAGATCTAAAAAGTCTCCTGGCGATGTGACATAAGAAGAACTATTTCTAGTTATTAGAAAAAAAGGTTATTAAAAAACTTAATTTTCTAAAAGCTTATTGACCTTTATGTAATGCATGCGTAAAACCATATATATATATATATATATATATATATATATATATATATATATATATATATATATATATATATATATATGTATATATATATATATATATTACTTGCAATGCTACAACCCTAGTTGGAAAAGCAGGATCCTACAAGCCCAAGGGCCCCAACAGGGAAAACAGCCCAGTGAGGAAAGAAAGTAGGAAAAATAAAATATTCTAAGAACAGTATCAACATTAAAATAAATATTCTAAGAACAGTAACAACATTAAAATAAATATTCTAAGAACAGTAACAACATTAAAGTAAATATCTCCTAAAACTTTAGCAAAAAAAAAGGGAAGAGAAATAAGACAGAATAGTGTGCCTTAGTGTACTCTCAAGCAAGAGAACTCTAACCCAAGACAGTGGAAGACCATGATGCTATAGAGGCTTTGGCACTACCTAAGACTATAGAACAATGGTTTGCTTTTAGATTGTCCTTTTTTAGAAGAGGTGTTTAACATAGCTAAAGAGTCTCTTCTACCCATACCAAGAAGAAAGTGGCCAATGAACAATTACAGTGCAGTAACCCCTTGGCCCTTGGGTGAAGAAGAATTGTTAGGTAATCTCAGTGTTGTCAGATGTAGGAGGACAGAGGAAAATATTTAAATATAGACCATACTATTCTGTGTGTGTGTGCGCGTGCGTAGGCAAAGGGGAAATAAACCGTAACCAGGGAGAAGGATCCAATGTAGTACTGTCTGGCCACTCAAAGGACCCCATAACTCTCTTAGCGGGTGGCTGGTGCCCTGGCCAACATAAGTCTATATATATATATATATATATATATATATATATATATATATATATATATATATATATATATATATATATATATATATATATAGTATATATATATATATGTATGTGTATATATATATGTATGTGTATATATATATATATATATATATATATATATATATATATTATATATATATATATATATATATATATATATATATATATATATATATATATATATATATGTATGACCATAATATAACATGGAACACTAAGTGGTGCCTTTGAATGATTTCGATAAAGAATGAAAGTGGACAGACGATAACTTATTTATTCAAGACTTAAATACCGGATGGTGCTTCAAACACCTTGTTACTGACTAATGTCCTTCGGGAATCATGATTCAGTCTCCTGAACTCTCCGCCGTGATAAGGACCCATCCATAGAGTCCCAGGACTTTGGTGTGGAGTTACACACCGTAATTGTCCATTAAGTCCTAACGGCAAAATTTTACGAAAAGTTTACTAAAGACGATGGCGGAAGTTAGAGTGATTGACAGAGGACCTCACGTGAAGGATAATGATGAGGGATTTTGCATACCGAGTTTTAGCAGATCAAAGGATGAATGAATCTGCAGGTCATGAGTGTTCTTCTGACGTTTGATTACATAGCAAAGATTTTATGGTTATGAGAGAAACACCCAAATGTTTTTTTTTTTTTTTTTTTTTTTTTTTACAAGACAGGATTCTTTCACAGGTAAAAATATTGCTATAACCTTCTTTAGAGTATTGGAAATAACTCAAGGTGAAGGTGTTACAATATTGATGGTTATTTATTTCGAAGATCTAATTGAAATTTTATCTCGAGACAGCCGAATATGGTCTCGATAAGTTATGACCCCAAAAAAATTGTATTCAAGGAAGAATCCAATTATCACCTTTTCTTATTATTTACCTTACATACACGATCGTTTATATAAAGAGAGATACTAGCTACCCTACGTCGATGGAATGTAATGCATGAATAAACTGAGATGCCATCAAGCAGTGAGGAAATTGTTTGGCAAAAAGAACATTTATTTGTTTGACGGCATTCAACATGTCATATTCATTGAAGAGTAAACGTAAAACGATGTTACTTGATATTCAGTTGATTGCCATCCACTTTATTATCGTTTCCACTGATATTGATAACTTTTAGTAAGCTTATACCTTGTGGTTAGGCGGGGTTTAAAATATGGTAACGTAACTTTAAAATAACCTTCAGAATAAGACTTCAGTTTATCCTATGGGGATGGTATAAGAACAAAAATTCATGTAATTTTCTCTGTATAGTGTGAATATATATATATATATATATATATATATATATATATATATATATATATATATATATATATATATATTATAGGCGGGGTTTAAAATATGGTAACGTAACTTTAAAATAACCTTCAGAATAAGACTTCAGTTTATCCTATGGGGATGGTATAAGAACAAAAATTCATGTAATTTTCTCTGTATAGTGTGAATATATATATATATATATATATATATATATATATATATATATATATATATATATATATATATATTTATATATATATATAATTATATATATATATATATATATATATATATATATATATATGTGTATGTATGTATATATAGCCGGGTACCCCGGAACATCTCCACCTCATTGTCACCATGCACAGTGGGCGGAGGGGTGGAGGTGGGAAGACCAACCTGACTCCTCATCAGGGCGATGACACGGCTGAAAGAGGAGGACTCGTCCCAGGCGCCTTGATCCAAAGAGGATTTCGGATAGTCTCCTTCCAAGGCCTGGGCCCTCGCCCGATCTGAAGAGCGTTGAGATGAGGTACCTGAAGGTCGAGGAGGTGAGGTGACGCTGCCGCACTTGTCCGATCTCAGTGAGGGGAAACGGTGACGATGGGAGGGCCCCAATGATGATGAACGACAATTCCCGCTGGAGCCCCTGGACCAATCGTCAATGCAAGGCTCATCGCTCAGCTTCGAGGGGAGGTCTATTCTGGAGCGAGGGGGAACAGCAGGAGTGATTCTTTCCCAGGCTACCTGGACCCGACGGTCATGAAAGGGAGAGATCCTGCCGATCGCATGGTGACGCTGGGACCTGGGACTCCACGTGACCCTTCGAAACAGAAGAGGTGGCAGGTAGGCCCACTTGGTCCAGCAAGGCCACCCCCGAAATGGTCTGGGCATCCACATGGCCCATCAAGGTAGCGGGCACGAGCATGTGGTCAGTCACGAGCTCCAAGAATTATGGAGAACTCACGGCAGCAACCATCTTGGTTAACACTTCTCTCAAGGGCGAACCTTTAAGGCCCAAAAGTTCCCAAACCACATCCAAACTCTCTTGAACGGACAGCTTTTGGGAGGTTGAAGGCTGCGAGATCGACATAGTTCCTCCTGGCAAAGGAGAATCAGCCGTTCCCTTGGGCGAACCAGGGTTAACAGAAGGAATGGAAGGGCTCCTCGCCAATGATGCCCTTGAAGACCTAGAACCCCTACTTCCCTTCGAAGGAGAGCGGTCTGCCTTGAACATTCCCTTCTTCTTCGTCGACACTAGAGTCCATTGCTAGTCAGGCCCCACAACGCATTCCACACGAACACACACTACAAACCGACGTGAAGTACACAAATAGTGAAGATTTATCTTCACGTGTGCGAGAAAAGCCCCACAGGACTTATCACAAACACCCAGACAACGATATTTCACACGCTCTGGCTCCATGCTGAATGGAAAGCAAGTAACACAATCTCAAACACCTGAGAAGGAAACGCGGAGCGAATTCCAAAGGGTAAACTGGTCAGAAATGGGATGAACAACGCACGACCTCTCGAGAGGTCGACCAGATTCGTAGAGGCAATTATGTTCGGCCTTAACCCGGAGTGGGTGAGTGTAGAAATTGTGGGTACTGCCAGATATACAGTATAGGGGGAGAACTTGAGAGGCCTAACTGAAAATTCTGGTCGGTACGCGGGCTAACGCCCCAGATCTAAGGAAGTTCTGAGTAAGTATAGCTAGGAAAAATACAAATTACTTAAAATTTGTTATATATATATTATATTATATCCCTTTCTGAGTGGGCGTACCTTATCGAGGTGAAAGGGTTTGTGCATTGCAATGATCAGCAAAGCTATACTAGTCAGGGCCACCCATGCTAGCTTAGTTTGCTGTGAGCGATCAGACGAAAACCTCCCACCATCACCAAAATGCAGTGGCTAGCGGGATAATGAAAACTGGCTAAAATCCAGACATGTATATCACAACCCCGTCTCGGGGCCCCAGCCCCCAGCGTCAGTGGAACAACTGCCCAAGGTGGTGGGCAGCTACATCCCACTGCAGGGGGTTCTAAGGATCTCTGGACTAGAACAGGCCACCTTTGAAAACTGAACCTTGCAACATACAACGTCAGGACCCTGTCTAAGGAAGATCTTGTTGTATTATTAGAAGAACTGAAAGACATATGTTGGTATGTAATAGGATTGAATGAAATTAGAACTGGAAAATCTTATATGGACTAGAAAGAAGGCCATATATTTTGTTTCAGATGGCATGAAAGGAAGAAAGAAAATGGAATGGGTTATCTTATTAATAATAATCTGGCAGGTAACATAGAAGAATTTTGTTTTGGGAGATTTCAATCCTAAAGTAGGTAAAGAGAAGAGAGGCGAATCAATAGTGGGTAAATTTGGAGTAGGTACAAAGAATGACAGAGGAGACATGCTTGTAGAATTTGCTGAAAGAACCAATCTTAAAATCATGAACGCCACCTTTTATAAAAAGGAACATAGAAAAACAACATGGAGAAGCCCAAATGAAGTAACCAAAAAGTAAGTGGGTTTTATTTGCAATGAAAAAGTCAATTTAGTTAAAGATGTAACAGTGTTAAACAAGTTAGTCAATTGATTATAGAATGGTGAGAAGCAAAATTAGTTTAGATCTAAGGAAAGAGAGAGAAAATTTAATTTTAAGAAAAAAATAAACACTTCTGTAGTAAGAGAAAAAACTGATGAATTCAGTTTAGCAATACAACATAGGTACTTTCAGTTACATGATGAAATGGAAGCAAGTAAAGAAGAAATGGATACTAATTTAACAAAATTTCTATTGAAATCAACTCAAGAGATAGGTGGAAGTTCCGAAACAAGATCAAGGAGAACTATCAGAAGAGACCAAAAAAACTAATAAAGAAAAGATTGAAAATTAGGGTAAAATACAAGCGAGATAAAATAGAATTAGCAGAACTATTCAAGAATATAAATAAAATAAAGACCCAAGATATTCATAAACACAATCAAATCAAAATTGAGGAAACACCAAAGAAAGGGTGAAACACCAATTTGATGAAAAATACTTGTGCCAAGGCGCCAACAGATGTTTGCTTTAAAGAAGGAAAATGGGAATATTCGCGATAGAGATGGAGTGATAAAAATTGCAGAGGATTTCTATACACTGCTATACTGTTGTGATATAGGAAAACAAAATGCCATTATGAAATGTAAGATGCCACTTTCTTTAAAAGGAAAAATATTTCATCAGATGGTACTACCAGTATTAAATTATGTATCGGAAACTATATATCCAGACACTTGTTCTTTATGCTATAGGGGATATACTGCTTTAGGTTTAAGCTGGTTTGAAATGCTCTGGTCGTTATATTAAGTTTGTTAATTTTGAATACAAATCTTAAATGATGCTCTATCATGTTGCAATTCTGTTATAATAGGATTTTAGATAAATTTTAGGAATAAATAGTTTATTTTTTCCTTTTGGGTAAGGTTCAATTATTGCTTTCAAAATCTTTTAAGCAATTATCGTTTTAGGATTCTATACTAGAAAATATAAGCTTGAATAATGCACACTTAAGAAAGTTTGAGTTTCGTTTTTTTTGTGTGATTTACCTGAAATGATAATATACCATGTTCTAGAGATTATCGTTAATGTAGTATTCTTAGTATTTTCAAGAAGATGAGTTCAAATAACGTTATCTTAGTTAAGAAAAATTGAGATATCTGAAATTTCTACAACCATCACTAGTCAGGTCCACCCATACTAAGTTGACTTCCTGTGAGCGATAAGACTGATGAAATGGCCAAATCGCAGATATGAATAGGACCTGTCTGAGGCCTTTATCCTGCAGTTGACTAGAAACATCTACATTTGCTGTTGTCGTCTGATCATTCACAACTAACCAAGTCGGCATGGGAGGTCCTGAGTAGTGCAGCTTTGCTGATCATGGAGATACGTAAACACTTTCACCATGTTAGTATATCTTTACTTAGAAAGGTATATATATATATATATATATATATATATATATATATATATATATATATATATATATATATATACATATATATATATATATATTTATATATATATATATATATATATATATATATGTGTGTGTGTGTGTGTGTATAAATTACATTCAACAACGAATGCAGCAGTTTCTAGTCCACTGCAGGACAAAGGACTTAGAAATGTCTCTATTCCTATCTGGGGTTTGGCGAGTTTTCATCCCCAAGCTGGCCAGTGCGGACTGGTGTTGGTGGGTGATTTTTGTCTGATCGCTCACAGGAAGTCAACCTAGTTAGGGTGACCTGACTAGTGAAGATTGTAGAAATTTCAGATATCTCGGATTCTTAACTAAGATAACGTTATTTGAACTCATCTTGAAAATACTAAGAATATTACATTAACGTTACTCTTTAGAACATGGTATATTATTTTAGGTAAATCACACACAAAAAACGAAACTCAATCTTTCTTAAGTGTGCATTATAACTATATATATATATATATCATCGTGATCATCATCATCAACTGTTACTAGCCCACTGCAGCATAAAGGCCTCAGACATGTCACTCCGCTCGCATCTGTTTATGATATTTCCATGCTAGTCTACATCTGCAAATTTTCTTAGATCATCAATCTATCGTCTTCTCTTCATTCCCCAGCTTCCCCGTTCTTTTGTTCTTAATGTCCAAATATTATCTGTTATTCTCGTTATATGTCCTGCCCATGTCCATTTCTTTCTTTTGCGTGTTGTTAGAATATCCTCTACTTTAGTTTGCTCTTGTATCCATGTTAGTCTTTTTCTGTCTCTTAGTGTTATTCCCATAGTTATTTTTCCCATACCTCTCTGATTTGTTACTATCTTATGTTGCAAGTCTAAGGCTTTAGTAAGACTCCATGTTTCTGATGCATAAGTTAAAACAGGTAAGACTATCTGATTAAATACTTTTCTTTTTAGAGAAAGTGGCAATTTAATTTTCATAATCTCATTTTGTTTACTAAATGTTCTCTATCTCATGCTTATCCTTCTTTTAAATTCGGTCTCGTGTCCTGGGAAACTCTTACTGTCTTTCCTAAGTATGTATATTCATTAACAATCTCCAGAGATTCGCCCATTATGCCTATTCGTAGTCTGCATTTTCACTTAATATTATCATAGTTTTACTCATATTCATTTTTAGTCCTACATTCTCCTGTCTCTATTCAAATCTTCTATCATCATTTGCAATTCCTCCCATCATTCACAAAACATAACTTTGTCATTTGCGAATCTTAAGTTGTTAAGGTATTTTCCATAATATTAATTCCTACATTTTCCCCCAAGTCCTTGATTTTTCCAATAGAAGGATAAGTTACAAGTTTGATTTCGCACACTTAAAGTACTTGATACGTCTTTACTAAGCTATTTCAAAAGTTTACTGATATCTCCAAACAGCATTTTGTGTAAGGTAAAATGACGGAAATATTTTGACTTCGACACGCCACATTCCGGCTGAAAGCGCCTATATTTGTAATAGTTAAAATAGTTGATATTACATGTTTAAAACACATGACGTAATATGTCATTTTGGTTGAAGATGCTAGCCGTGGGACTTGCTGTAGTCATTCAAATCATAAACAGGACGCACAATGCAGCCTCAACAATGTGACATTTTTCTTAAGCGTCAACACCATGCATCAGCGTGTGAAAGTTTGTGACGTCACCGGATGCAGGTGTCTTCCGAGATTGTGACAAAATTGCTATATAAACTAAGCATACGATATCTGTGATATCGATAATTTTAGTCAGTTCATATCTATACTTCACCAGAATTGGTCATCTGACCAACCCAGCTCCCTCCAGTGATGGAGATGTTTAACTCTGTTGTTTTTAACTAATAAATACTTTTAAAGCTAATAAGATGTACTTCGTTACCCAGCTATACACATCTTAAACAACACATACTCAATGTGTGCTTATAAAAGTAGCACACTAATATATTGACCCATCCCCTCCTACCAGCACTTGTTCGACTGTAGAGGGACATTCGCCTAAAATAGATTTCGTGAGAGTCGATTCTTTAGTTGATTCTAAAGAAATCTGAAAGGATGTAAGGATTTTTATATCTGAAGTTACAAAAATTGGAGAAAACATCAATGTTTGAACAGGTAATTGTATAATGAGGAAGCTTCTCTGCGAAAACATTCGTTTAATGAAGTGGGGTATAATTTAGGGAAGTGGAATTTGGAATGTTTGAATTATTCCACTTAAAAGGATCAATGGTTTTCTCCTCGAATCCGCGGAAGGTGAACTGAAACCCCTGAGGATTTTCAGTGTTTTGTTAAGTTTCTTTTTTTTTCTTCCTTTGATTACCAAGATTTTTTTCAAAAGTATTTATAGGCTATGATACTTAGATTTTGTATTTGGTTAACATTCTGCCTGTTTGTTTAATTGCGTAACTGCCATTAACATGATAATGTTTAAATCGATTTTGTTATGAAACAAACTATATATATATATATATATATATATATATATATATATATATATATATATATATATATATATATATATATATATATATGTATATATATATATATATATATATATATATATATATATATATATATATATTTATATATATTATATATATATATATATATATATATATATATATATATATATATATACATATATACATATATATATATATAGAGAGAGAGAGAGAGAGAGAGAGAGAGAGAGAGAGAGAGAGAGAGAGAGAGAGAGAGAGAGAGAGAGAGATATGAATGGAAAATTAACGTCTTTCCTCCGTTATCTATTATGAAAATGTAAATTACAAAATGAATCGTCTTATTGGTCCCCCAAAAGTTTATTTGTAATTGAGTTGCTATCCTCATTTTTTATTCTTGAAGCTTCAGGCTTTCGAAGATCAAAGGATTTTTTCTATAATGAAAAGTGTGATAAGTTCAAAACTCTGTAAACAAACTTATCATGGGAGCAAAGACTGCTAGACAGTAGTAAGTTCCCAAGAATTTTATTAATCCTTTTAAAAATATTTTTAATTCAGGAAATGAAATATCGTGGACGACGTGTTTTTTTTTTTTTACTTGCAAAACATTGAATAGCCAGATATGATAGATATGTCTAATATTATATTTGTTTATATCGAAAGTTTGTATAGATATGCAAACTGATAATGGTATTTTGATAGTGAAATATCTACATTATGTTATAGTATTGAATCTTGATATTAGTTATTTATTAAATTATGTAAATTATTAAAAAAAAGTTAGGTCTTTAGTACACATAAACTTTAAGCTTTTATTAAGCTCACCTTCCTCAAGAGTTCGAAAACACTTGAGCCACAATCTCGCCTTCATCAGTGCCGGAGAACCAAGACCTTTGATGTAAGGAAAGTTGTTTTTAAAGTCTTCATTAGACTAAAAAAGTCTTAAGGAAGATGGACCCTTCTAGCTAATATTAAGTATACTCCATAGTAGCGTTCTTAGACGCTGTAAATAAAACTTTGTTCTATTATTGACGAGTCTCACCAGATGGTGTAGGAATTTAGTTATTTCCCTTATGATGGGAAGTTTTCAACTGGATTACGTATCGAGTTTTGAACACGGGAGAGTTAGGATTCTTAGTTATTCATATCCTGTGTCCTTTCTGAGGCCAATTGCGAAATAGTTGATGTTTCAGCGTTTTCTTTTGATATAGGATATATGATGTTGATATGCTGCTCTCTCGGTGGGTTTTATCGTGATCCACATGACAAGGATATAACCTTTTAAATAGCCTAAGTTTCATAAATGGATATGTTACATCAATTATCAGTACTATGTATGCAACCAATTCTAGTCCATTCTTTCCACTGGACTGAGCCATCCAGTTATCTTTTTTTTTCTCTCATTGTATCTCGACATTCCTTATCAGTTATTTGTAAACCAAGTAATGTTCAATGTAAACAATTTATTTCTTTTACTTAACTTTTTTTTTCCATTTTCCCTTAGTGACTCCACTTCAGCTGGTCAACAATCCTTCCTTACATTCCGACTTTGGATTCCATAGAAAATTTAAGTCTCTTCCCAGTCTTTGCTTATGCCCTGATACCTTTCTTATTTGACATATTCTGCAATTCATTCATTCGTACACATTGTTATGGACAGTTGTATATACATACAAATACTTGAAGTAATCAAACTTTCATTCAGCCACCATCCATGTAAATATTCGTTAATCCATCTTCTTGGTTTTCATTTACTCTCATAACCAAACTCTTCCATAAATTTACTCATAACTTTCTTCTCTTGCAAAAAATTTCAAATTCTTGTGAATAGTTTCTGCCGTTTCTTTTTACTTTATCCTACCAGAAGAACATCATATGCAAACATCAACGTCTTACGCTGCATACACATCTTATTTTCCTCTCTCTAATTTATCGTCTCGAATAAATATGGAGACTTAGCACGTTATAATCTCTGATAACTTTCACACCAAACCAGTCGCTCCCCTGCTTAAATGGTATAACATAAGCTTGTCTTTCATTATTAAACATTATCTCTGAAACTTTTCATCTACACCATGCGCTCTTAATACTCTCCACAAAGCCTCTATTTATTCCATAATAAACTTTTTCCATAGTGTTATTTGGTAAGCCTGTAGAAAAGAGTTGGGTATCATGTACGCTTTCCCAATTAGTTTTTGGTGATTATACGGTAATATTGTAATATTAAAAGACGTTAACATTCTGTATGGTTTGATTACGAAATTTCTTTTGTTTATTAACAAACGTCCAATTATTTCGAGTAGCAATTCTCATAGTTTATATATATTTTACATAACGGCAGATACAATCGTCTAGCGGTGATGATCGTTGGGTGAGAAGCGAACGCAATCAATAAGCGATGACCTCTTCCTTGGGAATCGTTCGGAGCCTGGTACCATTCCTGCAAAATATATTGCTGGGGAAAGCGTTGTTGACGGACAAAGACGTGTGTCTGTATTTCTCGGATATTGGTATGAGCATATCGATAATATTCCAGTTATGCTATGTAATTATTGACTATGGTGTTACTTATTTCAGTCGATTGAATATAAGGGACTTTTATTTCTTTGAAAGCGAGACGTATTACGAATGGCTGAAATGAAGGTTTGTTCTAAGACACATTATAAAAGTTTCATATATCAGAGGCAATTGGGAAAATCTGTATCATATTCATGGCAATGACGTGAATAACGGTGATGATGTGGCAGAATTTGCATTACTTGGATTTTTAGATTTTCACCAAGCATTTTTTATTTTTCAATGGGATTTATGTCTCACGTTTTGTTTTAGTGAATCACTAAGATCATTGATTCGTTCACTTTTGTCACTTAAATGGCTGTGTTATGATGGCTGCATTTTAGATACGTACATATTTGCGTGTTCGTGTTAAGGGAAGTAACCAAATGGCAGTACTCTAGTGTCCTAGTAATCTGAAGAAGTAATGTCTAGTAATCAGGGATAAGACGAAAAGTGTAGGTTTCATAGTTCAGAGGGCAAATGAAAAACGACGTTCAACACACGGAATTGAGCAAAAGGTGTCTGTGCAAATTGTACAATAATATGACGTTTTCGTGATGTTAATGACGTTTGTAGTCACCGTGATACAATGTGGGTCTGGCTATTTCGTTTATTCCTCTAATTACATACTTGCCTTTCTTTGATTTCATACTTCTGAACATCGATTTTACTCTTTAGTGTGCCCAGCAACAGGTTCCACTCTGTAAAATGCAAGCTCGAAACCTTTCATGTTTTATTATTCTTTCTTCTCACGACAGCGTTTAAGTGACAATCAGTCACTACGAAGGTGTCTGGTGATTAATGATTTAATAAAATTTACTAGCACATATAACGTTGTATATTATCTTTAGGTATAAATTACATTGGAAAGAAAACTCAGTTGCCATTTGTCAGTTCTCTTGTCTGTTTTGATTCCTCCCCACCACTTAAGTAGTGATTACTTACCTTAAACTTACAGAGATCCCCAGGCAAGAGCCTCATCTAACAATTTGATTTTGGAGCATTTGATGGTGTACTAGAATTATCAGGAATTTCGATAAATATCTAAAGTACGCACATAACGTTGTTATTATTATTATTATTATTATTATTATTATTATTATTATTATTATTATTATTATGAGAAACCCAGAAGATTATCTATTGTTTTAAAGAGGATTCCATAAAATAGAATATCAGTGTGATATAAAGGGGCAATACATGAAAAGAATAGATTTATGAGAAACGACTGCGTTCTGTCATAATGGGTGTCCACTAGACAACCATGACATAAACAAGAGAGCTAAATAAAAATATGTGCACAGTACATTCATTCGCATATTAATTCGATATCGGCTGTAGCTATAACTAGAAATATTTCGAGGATTCCTAACACATTTGATCCCTATAATCATCTTACTTCCTTGTCTTTTATTAGTGGCATTCCATTATCAACCTCATCCTTTCTGATCTTGTCTTTTATCCTGTCTTATTCTTTTCTCTTGCGTCCTATTTACATTCCCCATTTGCTTCGCTGCAAATGGAGCGAAGGGTCTCGCCTTAAACCTCTTTTTAATTACGTTTTTTTTTTTTTTTTTTTTTTTTGCGTTCATAAGGGAGAAGACGAAGAAGCATGAGAGCAATGGTTTTGAATTATATAGGTCAGTTTCTGTGAGAGAGAGAGAGAGAGAGAGAGAGAGAGAGAGAGAGAGAGAGAGAGAGAGAGAGAGAGAGAGAGAGAGAGATACTAATATTGATACTGCACTTTGACATGAGACGTAAAGATTTTTATGTTTTCTTTGGACATTATTGTATTGATTGAACCATTAAATATTTATTCTCTCTCTCTCTCTCTCTCTCTCTCTCTCTCTCTCTCTCTCTCTCTCTCTCTCTCTCTCTCTCTCTCTCTCTCTCTCTTTATAGAGTTTGAAATTTAAATGTGTTAAACTCATTAGTATGTTGGTAGTGAATGCAGAGGGCAATGGAAGAAGCAAGGAAGACTATATTTCAAAAAATCACTGGAGAATAAAATTTTATGTTTGAATAGTCATGCTATTAAGTGAATAGTTCCCTGTAAAGTCATTATGCGTAAAAGATACAGATGACAATTTAGTGATGAAATGTCACTCGTAGTAACGTGCGCACAAAATAAAAAGTCTACCTCGGAAAACTGACTTTCTTTAGAGTAAATGGAGCTGTATACAATTACAGTAATAAAGAACGAATGGGAAACTTCAAAGAATTAGTAACAAAATTCATACCATAGATTAAATGGATCTCTCTTTTCTTCGAGTTATTAGTAATCAGATAAAAATGCAGGAAATATGAACTAGGAAATACATGGAAAATGGTGTGGTTGATGAATTGAAGTGAAATATTGGCAGAAATAGGAGGTCATTTCCTGATTTATTCATTAGTGAAGTAATGGTTCTGTGTAGCAGATTGGCATTCGACTGCTGATATTGGGAGTTTTGAGAAGGCTCGACATGGAGTAGTATTAATTGAATTTCATCTCTCCTTCTATAAGTTCGAGGATAAACGAATGAGTGAATAGAGTATTCTGACAATATTTTGTGCTTGTTAGATTCCATATGATTTCAAAGTAGCCTTGTATTCTCATCTCTGGTTCAATAATCGTAGTTCTCTCAAGGTATTGCAAAAGCTCTCTTGGTTATTTTCGTTGTAATACCAATCATAATAAAAATTACAATTTCCTTATAGATCAAAATTAAACGTGGTTTAGACTTTATTATTATTATTATTACTTGCTAAGCTACAACCCTAGCTGGAAAATCAGTATGTATAAGCCCAGGGGCCCCAACAGGGAAGATAGCCCAGTGAGGAAATTAAACAAGAAAAATGAAATATTTCAAGAACAGTAACAATATAAGATAAATATTTCCTATATAAACTTCAAAGATTTTACCAAACAAGAGGAAGAGAGATTAGATAGAATAGTGCCCGAGTGTCCCCTCAAGCAAGAGAACTCTAACTCGAGACAGTGGAAGACCTTGGTACAGAGGTTATGGCACTAACAATTACAGTGCAGTTGTTAACCCCTTGGGTGAAAAAGAATTGTTTGGCAATCTCAGTGTTGTCAGGTGTATGAGGACAGAGGAGAATCTGTAAAGAATAGGCGATACTATTTGGTGTATATGTAGGCAAGAGGAAAGTGAACCTTAACCAGAGAGAAGGATCCAATGTAGTACTGTCTGGCTAGTCAAAGGACCACATAACTCTCTAGCGGTAGTATCTTACCGGGTGGTTGGTGCCCTGGCCAACATACTAATTTGAGTAGGGTAATTTTACTATCATCTTATGGTTTCTTTGACAGCATATACGACTATACTCTTTGTGTGGTAATTGGTTAATTGATCAGAAGATGTTTGGTATTAAAACCATGTGTGGTGACAAGGTGCGGTGTTTTTATTGTCCCTACTACTCTACAATCGCTAGCCCATCCTTTAAGGCTACAATTTCCAGCTACCCCATACCAGGCGCTTTCTTTCTTTTTCGTTCACATTCTTGCTCAAACGTTTGCCTAAATTTTCATCTTCTTCCCGAAGCAAGTCGAGTCTTACTATTTTCTCGTGCACCACACTCACGCACATTCAGAACCCTAAAACTTAATGTATGTTCTTGCCCGCCATGGCCGTTCCTTTAAGCGCCTCACTTCCCAACCAAATGAGGAAACTTGAAGGGCATTGCTCTCAGAAGGAACTATGATATTGCGGGAACTTCCTTCCAACCAGGGTTCCACAATTCTCTATGTTGAATTCTTATTCACACATACATACATACATACACATATATATAAATATATATATATATATATATATATATATATATATATATATATATATATATAGTGTGTGTGTGTGTGTGTCATAGGTATGTATTAGTTTGTATGTAGTATATGTATATCTGTATATATCTGAAGCTTGTTTTTACTTCCATATGGTTGTGGAAGTAAAAACACACTTCAGGGGCGAAAGCTGACTGAAATATATAGTTTGTGTGTGCGAAAACATCCACATAGAAGATATGCTAAATAACCCTTTCGGAAATTCCTCGCCTGATTAAAAGAACCTATTTTCACCAACTTGTCACGAGAGATAAAAAGGCACCAAGGAAACACCAGATCCCCGGTGTCTTAGGGTAAAGGCGAACATACATTTTCCCGAAGAAAATTTGAATGGTATTTTTGCGCATTTATTCATATAATTTTTCTTGGATGACCTCCTTCCCCTTTGGACAAGCAACGAAGAGAGGATCCTTTTTATCTTTCGTTAATGTGCTTTTTCTATATTTCTTAAGGATATAAAATAAGGGTTTCTATAGTCATTTTTTTTTTTGCGAGGCAGATTTGCACCGACTCGCAGCGGTGCCCTTTTAGCTCGGAAACGTTTCCTGCTTGCTTGGCCAAGATAATTCTAACCAATCAGCGATCAGGAAACTTTTCCGAGCTAAAAGGGCACCGCTGCGACTCAGTGCAAATGCGCCTCATTAAAAGAAATTGACTATAGTAAAGATATGCAGTGTCAAATGAAATAAAAAAAGTAAGATGAGCGCCTACTGTGACAATGAATTATTCCAATTTAGGTTGGAAATCGGCATCCGTTTTATCTCAGTCTAATGTTCTGGGGAATTACTGTTTAAAATCTTATGGTTTCTGAAATCGTGTCAGATAACGAAAGAGAATTTCGGTTGATGTAAATACCTTTTAAAGGTCTAAAGGCCGCTTATGAGAGGTCAGAGGCAAGGGGCAGGACAATGCCCTGAAGACAGGACAATGCCCTAAGGAACCATTGAGACTATTTACTTCCTCCCAAAGAACCTATATATATATATATATATATATATATATATATATATATATATATATATATATATATATATATATATATATATATATATATATATATATATTTACATACATTTTCTTTCTGATCCTCTTCATCAATTGAATGTTTCCTTTATAAATATTTCAACATCACAGGAAATTTTTTGGTAGCTCTGTTCAAGGAAGATTAACTAAGAAATGAAAACGGGACTACAGAAGTGCACTGTTCACTGATCAGCTCATAACACTTATGAAATAAATTTAATGGTGCGATATGAGAATGCTTTATGACTCATGCCGCCTCGAAATGCCATTACTTACCTAATGTGCAAACCATTTACAGTCTTTTATTATTATTATTATTATTATTATTATTACTTGCTAAGCTACAACCCTAGTTGGAAAAGCAGGATGCTATAAGCCCGGGGGCTCCAATAGGGAAAGTAGCCCAGTGAGGAAAGGAAACAAGAAAAATAAAATATTTTCAGAACTGATAAAACCTCCCACGATATGTTGCAATAAAAAATGAAAGCCTTTGAATTCTCACAGTATGTTTAACGAAGAAAAAATAGTATATTATTAAAATCATACTTGAATAGAACATGGAGTTTCACTGAACCCTGGTTGGGAATGGCTGCCCTAGAAACTAACCATATAAACATTATAATCAGCAGCCAAGCTCCCCTCCATCACGGTGGGACCAGGGAAAGCCAGGCAATGGTTGCTGATGACTCGGTAGGTAGACCGATAGGCTTCTTCAAACCCCTAGCTCACAAGGATGGTGAGGTTGCAGATACGAATAGAAACTATCGAACTTGCGTGGGACTAGAACCCCCATCCAACAGATTGTCAGGCACTGGCGTTTCCAATAGGCTACTGCAAATCAAAGTATCCGTAAGTAACTTAAAAATGAGATGGCGATTTTTTTTTTCCCAGCGAACCCATTCGGCAATACCGAATTTTGTTTTCATGTTGAGGTAATATTTTGTTCGTATTTTGCAACGTTGAAGCTTCAGTATTTTATGGTGAATTTATGGTATCAAAGGACGCCGTAAGTTATTTATGTTCGTTCTGTTTATGTCCCTCGCTGATGAATGTGAGTCTTTAATATTTAATCCTTCCAGAGTGGCTGCAAAATATAGCTTTTGGGACTATTAGTTCCCGTCATTGTTTCTTTGGTCGGTTTCCATTGTTATTCTCCCGAATAAAACGTTTCTGCAATTATATGTAACTCTGGATTGCCTTTAACTAGTGACTGCGTTTTCAAATGAAATAGCCTTTATGATAATATCAGTTAAAGAAAAAGGAATTAAAAGAATGGTATTGATGGTGGACTCTTGCATAAATGACAAATTGGCAACAGGTGTCTTCCGGTTGCAACCTGATAACTATTTAACTACAGAATGAAATCGATTTTATTTTGTGTTACATGTGATTTGTTATAGCAGTCTCTCTCTCTCTCTCTCTCTCTCTCTCTCTCTCTCTCTCTCTCTCTCTCTCTCTCTCTCTCAGTGCTGTTTTTATTCCTCTTAGTCTTATATTTTTCTTATTAAAAGAGTAAAAGACAAAACACTGGAAATATTCTTTCAAAAGAAAGACCTAGCATAAAACCTGGTTTTGAATGAAAGAACGTATTTTTTTTTCTTTTGATATATAAAAGCAAACCTTTTATTTAATTTCTAAGTGAAGCGCGTCTTCGTAGAAATAAATATTTGTCAAGAGACGCTACGGGGTGAATAAACAATGGAAAACTTAGGAAACATTTAGTAGATAAACATGGATAAATTAAATTTACGTATGATAACTGGTCAATACCTCTGCGTCAGAACAATGTTTTGAGAAACTTTCTCAAGTATTTCAGTTATGAAGTAAAACTCCTTTTGTTCTGTAAGAAGTGTTTCATTTTGTAAAAATGAATAGGACGTTTACTGGCAGATCGTTTTCTCAATCCTTTTGGAGGATTTATGAAAAGCTGCGATGATAATTTCATTCGTTTTTTTTTTTTATCATTCTCCAGATCATACATTAAGCACAATAACTATGGTGCGGTTGAGATGATCATGTCGTCATTGTACTAAAGAAATATATTTTGTTTGCAAAATCTCTATTCCATTTTTATTGTTAAAGGCCAGAATAGGCGTGAATTCAACGATCAAAGCATGTTTGTTAATTGACTTGATTGGTTAAAAATTAGGTTGAATGACAGTAAAGAATTTCACTTGTTAAACAACCATTAAAAATGGACAACGTGGTAAATTAAACATATTTTCCATAATTTGTTCATATTCCTCATAGATCACTTCACATTAATGTTCACCGATCACATACGCAAAGCAATGCGCATTTATTTAGTTTGAAATTTATTTCTCCGTTGATGCTTTTATCATATAAAAGTCACACTTACTAATGGTATTATCTTCTAACTTTTATGCTATGCAAAAATGGATAATAATTCAGGTATCAGAATCAATATAATTGTGTCCATTCCTCCTGCCTCAAATGATCGTATGATTTGTGTCCTACAGCGGAATATCACCACACAAATATCATTGGTCATCCTTAATAATTATACCTCGCCACCAGAAATTAGATCAGCCTTGTCAATTTATCCCAATTTTGTCTTCACGA
>NC_090727.1:13251109-13263609 GCF_036898095.1 Palaemon carinicauda | reverse complement strand
CTCTCTCTCTCTCTCTCTCTCTCTCTTACATTGAGGGAAATGGAGTGAATGACAAAAGACCGTAAGTATCCTTCAATATTGATTTAAAATGTATTTAAAGCCAGAGCCAAATGTGTTTAATCATAAACATTTCCACACACACACATCGGTGTATTTATGTATATCTATATATATGTGTATATATATACATATATACATATATATATATATATATATATGTGTGTGTGTGTGTGTGTGCGCGTGCGCGTGTTTGTGTATCATCATCATCGTCAGCTGTTACCAGTCAACTGCTAAACAAAGGGCTCGGACATGTTCTTCCATTTGCATCTATTTATGGTCTTTCTTTGCCAATCCACAGTAAAAATATTTCTGTATGAAATATATACATATGATCTCTTGCTTGAGGGTACACTCAGGGGCACTATTCTATCAAATTTCTCTTCGTCTTGTTATTTTGAAGTTTTATAGTATAAATGAAAGATTTATTTTGATGTTATTATTGTCCTTAAATTTCTCTTGTAGTTTGTTTACTTATTTCTTTTCCTCACTGGGCTATTTTCCCTGTTTGAGCCCTTGCGCTTAAAACATCCTGCTTTTCCAACTAGGGCTGTAGCTTAGAAAGTAATAATAATAATAATAATAATAATAATAATAATATATAAAATCTTTACAAATATGTATGTGTATATATATATGTATGTATGTCTTTGAGTATATACATACTTATATATACACATATATACATATTTTATATATATATGTATATATATATGTATATATATATATATATATATATATATATATATATATATATATATATATATATATATATATATATAAATTAAATGCTAAATCACTTGTGAACTATTTTAAGGCAACACATTTTTAGTTTTCTGTATATTTTCTCATCTTCATGGATTAAAATTTGAAAGGAACGACGGATTTTGTCACTGTCCTCCTCCATTTATTTAACTATGGCTGACAGCAGTTTCAGCCAATATCCAATGGCTTTTTTTCAGGTATATTTTAAAAGAAGTTAATATGCATACTGTATATAATGATGGTGCATTCGTAAAAAACGAAAATTAAAAGAAAACTTGAGAGACCAAAATACCTTATAAAACAGGAAATATGAGAACTTGAAGATATTTTGCACAAAAGGTCATGAAAATGCTACTGAAGGCATCCAGATCCCTGTCACTACTTATAATCTCTCTCTCTCTCTCTCTCTCTCTCTCTCTCTCTCTCTCTCTCTCTCTCTCTCTCGCTGTATATATATATATATATATATATATATATATATATATATATATATACATATATATATATATATATATATATATATATATATATATATATATGTGTGTGTATATATATATATATATCACATAAATAAATCAGGCTATACATAAGTTTAGTGAGATTGGTGTTACTGTATGGAAATGAGTCGTGGTATGACAATGAAACACAAATTTTGTAGATTTGAGAACAAAACCCTCATAAGAATATTGGGAGTTAAAGGTCAGGAAAGAATTAGAAATGAAACAATAAGTAAGATTGGTCGAGTGTCATATGTGAATGAGATCAAGGTGAGGGGTAAATGGAGGAAGTTTGGGCATGCTCTTCGCACTCCCCAAGAGATATTAGTTCACCAAGCTTTAGACTGGGCTCCACAAGGCACTAGAAGAGTTGGAATACCCAGGCTTACATGGCTGAGGACTAATAAGCGTGAAGTAGATGATGAAGGGAGAATTATTGATTTAAAAGCTCAAGATAGAGACCCTTTGCTTTAATAGTTGTAGGAGGAGATGATGATGATGAAGATATATATATATATATATATATATATATATATTTATATATATATATATATATACACACATATATATGTATATGTATATATATATATATATATATATATATATATATATATATATATATATATATAACTTCTTTAAAGGCAGTTGCCTGAGTGGTGTCAACGTTTCCCCGTCAGGAGTCTTCGTATTTACATAATTTCTTTAGATTCTCTGACGGGATCCTTTAGTTATGGAATCGTTGATGTTCCGATTTGATTTGTTCTATCGAGTGATTGCTGATTTACCTTATTTTTATAACTTTATTTATAGATAAAGGTTCAGTTAGAGTTAAGATGAATTGATGTGGCAATAATCATTTAAAGGCTATAAGTAAAAGAAAAAAATGGGAAATGAGAACCTTACAAATTTGGAAATAATTTTATGAAAATAAATCCTTCTTTTGAATCCCAGAAGATATATTCAAGTGCACGAGCAGGATTTTGCAAAAAGGTGTACGGAGATTATGAATGGCTCAGCATTACGTAACTGGCAAGAGCAATTTATGAGTCATACATTTGGGAAATACTTTGTTCGAAGTGAGTAAACCGGCAGATTTACTGCTCTTCTCCCGGGGGGTTCCAAGAAGAGCAATTACATTATTCAAACGGAAGCCGTAAACGAAAATCATGTTCTTATATTTTTCCCAAAATGGATTATTTCATGATTCAATTGATTCTTTATGATAATGAGTTTTTATTAATAACTATTTTATCATAAGCACCTGCATGGAAAATAGCAGAAAAGGAAAAGCATTTGTAGTAATAATAAATATTCTACATTTAACGTAGCTAGTAAAGTAAAGTAAGAAAAAAATAGGGGAGGAACAGTTCTCTTAAAACAAACAGGTAAAAGTTCCCTTAATGGAAGATTGTAAAAGGACAAGAAAACGAATTTGGATGAAAAAGTTCAAACTTGACAGTAGAGGTGACAAAGCCAGGCAATTGGATTAACACCTGTTCCATGCCAGACCTACGAACTAAAAATTGCAGTAATCTTTGTCAAATTGTTTGATACTGAACTAATTATCTGAATACAAGTGTGTACATTTAAAATGTGCATCGGTGCAATTATATATTTTTGTGAAGCTATTCTAGTCCATGTTTATAAGTATGTATACCATAGAGGTTTGGGTAAAGAAAGCAGCAGTTTCTGGAAACGATATTTCTAATTGCCATCGTTTCTTAATCAGCAGGATTACTTCATCCACGGCTAGAAATGAAGTACAAGCATTCACATTAAAACAGTATAAGAACCATAAAAATGAAAAGTATGTTATTAAAATTAGCAAATAAAACCATTTAGAATTGATGCAAGTAAAAAAAGTTAAAATATAAATAGAATTACAGTAATAATGTGAAACAACCCTCTCTGTAGAAAAATATAGAACTGAATGCCATGAATGGAAACAAAGTAAAACAAAAAAATCAAAACACAATTCAATACTGTTTTTTAATCATCATTAAGGCCAGAATGGTTAGTATATCATGGTGATTAGATACACCAAAATGTCAAGTTTTTTGTTGTCGATGGTACTTTTGCATATTGCAGAATGATTTCGAACATTTGAATGTTCTGGGCTGGATATTATATAGCCTGTCCGAGAACTCACACCTTTATGGGAATCAATTCTGACTTTCACTGGAGAGGACATAAAGATACTCCATCGCTCTTTAAGATTAAAATGTGACCCAACTGTAATTTGAATTCTTCAGTATCTTTTAGTACAACGTCTAACTTTTCTAAATCCTGCTTGTTCATCTCTCAACTTTTCATCAATCTTTCTCTTAGTCTCTTTAGAATGAGTATCCAATATATTTCCATGACAACTGACGTAAGTGTGATGCCTCTGTAATTATTACAATCAGTCAGATCCCTTTATTTACCATTTTCACCAATATTCCTAGCTGCCGTTCACCCGGTTTTCCTCTTCACGCCACACCACATTCTACATAATAGTCTAGTAAGAATTCTGGGAGTTACTTCATTTTCAGCCAATATCATCTCAGAAGTTATTCCATCGTATCCAGGGGCATTGTATTGAGTTTTTGAATGTTAGCCTCGACGTCAAACACACCGAATACATTCCTGGGCACATCAAGGTTTTCCTCAGCTTTAGATATATCAATCAAATTTTGCCTTCATATTTCTATTCATGACCTCACTAAAGTGTTCCATCTAACGTTGACTTTCTTCATCTTCTGCTGTTATAACAGATCCATCTCTCTTTTTAATAGGTATATGCTCCTTCCTCTTTGCCCAGTAGGTAGTAGGCTGGCCAGGGCACCAGCCAGCCATTGAGATACTACCGTTGGAAAGTTACTGGATCCTTTGACTGGCCTGATGGTGCTACATTGGATCCCTCTCTCTGGGTACGGCTCATTTTTTCTTTGCCTACACATACACCAAATAGTCTGGCCTATTCCTTACAGATTCTCATCTTTCCTCATACACTTGACAACAATGAGATTCCAAACAATTCCTCTTCGCTCAAGGGACATTACTGTACTTTAATTGTTCAGTAGCTACTTTCCTCTTGGTAAGGGTAGAAGAGACTCTTTAGCTATGGTAAGCAGCTCTTCTATTAGAGGAGATGGACAATCCAAAATCAAACAATTGTTCTTTAGTCTTGGGTAGTGCCATAGCCTCTGTACCATGGTCCTCCATTGTCTTGGGTTAGAGTTTTCTTGCCTGAGGGTACACTCGGACACATTATTCTATCTTATTTTTTCCTTTCTCTTGATTTTTTGAAATGGTGTGTTAAGCACGCTTAATAGAAGGGCCATGGATGACTGGTGGTGTATCAAGAAATTGTCTTTTCCTTGTCTGTTTCTTTTTCTTTTCAAAACCATCTTTACTGTCCTCACTTCAGTTGAAGTGGCTGTCCTGGAGGGTATTTAGCTTTGCATGGTGTATCGGCTCCTCCATGTTGTCCAGTTTTTCCAACTTTTTTTCTATAGTCTATGGGTTTGATTAATCACTTTATTTATATTTCTGTACAAAATATTTCTGTTATCATTCTTGTTAATTTACTTTTTAAATATTATGTATCTTTTTTTATTACTATTAATTCTTATGCTGTCAGGAGACAGCGAGTAAATTCCAGGAGCAGTACATCCTAGATATCGTCAATGTTGTCTACTTTTTTGCAAATATTCAAGACCTTACAGTTGCGTCCACACAGTGTAATATTCTTTTATGCTGAGAAACTTTGGTTTCTAATATGAGGCACTTATCTGAGCTCCTTATAACTGATTTTAGGAAACCAATAATTTTGAAACAGGATGCCATTCCTAGGTTGGCCAAGGCACCAGCCGCCCGTTGAAATACTACCGCCAGAGAGTTATGGGGTCCTTTGACTGGCCAGACAGTACTACGTTGGATCCTTCTCTTTGGTTACGGTTCTTTCTCTTTGCCTACACATACGCCGAATAGTCTGGCCTATTCTTAACAGATTCTCCTCTGTCCTCACACACCTGACAACACTGAGGTTACTAAACAATTCTTCTTCGCTCAAGGGGTTAACTACTGCACTGTATTTGTTCTGTGGCTACTTTCCTCTTAGTAAGGGTAGAAGAGACTCTTTAGCTATGGTAAGCAGCTCTTCTAGGAGAAGGACACTCCAAAATCAAACCATTGTTCTCTAGTCTTGGGTAGTGCCATAGCCTCTGTACCATGGTCTTCCACTGTCTTGGGTTAGAGTTCTCTTGCTTGAGGGTACAATCAGGCACACTATTCTATTTAATTTCTCTTCCTCTGGTTTTGTTAAAGTTTTCATAGTTCATATAGGAAATATTTATTTTAATGTTACTCTTCTTAAAATATTTTATTTTTCCTTCTTTCCTTTCCTTACTGGGCTATTTTCCCTGTTGGGGCCCCTGGGCTTATAGCATCCTGCTTTTCCAGCTAGGGTTGTAGCTTAGCAAATAATAATAATAATAATAATAATATATATATATATATATATATATATATATATATATATGTGTGTGTGTGTGTGTGTGTGTGTGTGTGTGTGTGTGAAGTATTTCATTTTACATTTTGTATGCAGCATATAACTAGATTACGTCCATAGACCCAAGAAAATGTAATTAGAAGTCTCTTTGGCCTATATATGAGAAGACCTTCCACTCCCGCTAATTTCTTAATTACGAAGTTTCCCAAAGTACTTTGTAGGACAAATCCCAGTCATTGATTAAATCTACGATTGCTGTATGGCTCCGAAAGTAACGTTGCCTTTGCCCTTTGACCTTTTTTCTTTGTTACATTTTATTATTATTTATGTTTATCGGGTGGTTTTGCCTTGAAAAATGTTTTAATCAACTTTTCATTCCTTTTTATATCCACGTTCTTGTTTTTATCACAAATCAAATAATTGTCATGAAAACATTCCGTGAAATTTGTAGGATCAGCTAGCTAATGAATTGATGATATAAAGTTCATGTATTTCAACCTACAGTAAAGTATTGATTTCGAGATGTTTCTCTCGGATGTCAGTGAAGCATTCTAATTTTTACTTATCGTTTGAATGCTTGTAGCTCTTTTCGGCTTCAATCTCATGCTTAGTCGTCGTTGTTTTTATATTTCACTCCGTGAGAGGGAAATATACAGTATTTATTTTCGTGATGTTTTTCTTCCTCTTGCTGCCAAATCTTCAAATCGATTCATCTTCGTCATTTCTGATTCAATTGGCCTAACATTTAGCACAAAGGTCGAGTGGATAAATACCCAGGTGTTTTATTTTTTATACGTAACTTTTTTTTTCTTTTGTGACCTGGTATTATAACCGAATGACCATAAATTTGATACGGAGGTGTCTTATTTAAATACCAATAGGAAGTCTACAGCATTTTAGGCATACTTATTTTCAGAATAGTGAATTTTGCAATTTTTTACATTTTACACCAAAAATGTACATTTTCGGCTCTTGTGTCCTAATATTTTACACCAAATGACCTGAAATTTTATACGAGGGTGCCTTTGAGGGTACCTATATATGTCCACAGGATGTAAGTCCTGTTTTTCGTGTACATCACTTCAAAATGATTTGTAAATCTATCGGGATCCATTTATGGAGAAGAAAAGGATATGTTGTATTAACTTGGAAAATTTTACTCTTCTAATCCTATATAATTTGATTCTGTTATATTTATTGTCCTCTTTAGAATTGACTGCGATATTTGTGTGTGCTTGATTTATTTTTTAGCTCGGGAATAAAAATATCTTAGATTTATATTCCGCTATAGCGGACAACTGCATTATTTATATGTTTTGAATATAGACACAATTTCCAAGCAATAATTTTACCGTTATATCCCCCTTTGAATAGCATATTGTTTCCTGTAATCTTTAACATTGGTGTATTTTAATTTAATTGCAGTATTTTCTTATTTATGTTTAGTTGTAACTGGCTTTTTTGTCATTATTATTCTAAAATTACTTTCGCCTCTATTCTAAAACTTATAAGGCTAATGAAACTACAGTTTAAATACTTGATTTCCAAAACCTTTCTACAGTTTAAAGTGTATGTATATAGAGTAGCTATATATATAGTTCCAACTTCTGTATTGTGTCTCGTGGGTCGATTGCTAGAAATTTAATGAGTCGTGGGGTCGATCCCAGTGTTATTTTGGGTTGATTTCCGTTGCTATTATTACTTTTTCTCAAGAGATTGTTTAACCGCCATTTGTTTGAAAGGAAAATATCTAGCTAGTATAATATATAGAATGTAAGTTAGGAAAAATTAATCATGGAAGGAAAATTAAGGAAGACCTATTTGCTTATATCTGACCAGACTTTCTTGAGGTTGTGGAACTTAGGTTCTTTATGTTTTTTATGATCCGTTTTTAGCATAAGTTTAACTTTTCATTATAAAATGTTCCTTTATAATCGGTAAATTGGATAAAAGAAAAATATCTTCGTCAATCAAATATCTAGCATTTAGTTTTGCCCCACTCTTCATTTGTAACAAAATTTTACTTCTTGCACTTTGAACCATTTTTCTCTCCTCTCAGTTAGGTTTGTTTGGAGGTGTAGCAACCGCACCCAAAGAACAATGATTAGAAACTCTCTACAGACTGAGGGACTCTGTGTGCCAATGGGTCACTGTGAGTCCCGAGCCAACGTCGGTGCAAGTTATCGTAGCTATAAGGGCTATTAAAATTAAAACGTAACAGTAATGAAGAGGCCTTGAAAATGTGTAATTGGTAAACTGTCGTAAATCTCGATTGAAAATGACAAATCAATTTCATGGAAGTCCTTTGTTTAACAACGATATTTATCTCCACCAACGAAGTTGGTAGGTTATGATTTCGCCTGTTTGTCTGTTTGTTTGTAAACAACTTCCTGGGCACAATTTTACTCATAGATTAGTGAAACTTTAGGGGATTAATTTTTATGTTCAGACGTGGAAGTGATTCAGTTTTGAAATTCCTAGGTCAAGGTCAAGGTCCTGCAAAAGGTCTACCAAATTAAAACTAACCTTAACCACAACTCCGCACATGGTTATCACACAAACTTCAAATACGTCTACGGTCTGAATTGATTCTGGGAAAGGCAAGCGGATTTCGAGAAATAAACTTTCGTGGTGGAGGTCTGCAATCTCAGAGTGCTTTTCTAGTGCGCTAATATTTTGATGGTTAATGTTTCCATAGTATCGTTCTGAAGAGATGCTATCTTGCCTAAGACAAAGATACGCAGTCATACTTTCGGTTATAACGAAGGATATAAATTGAGCTATTCTTTAAGATAAACGAGGAAAGGGGATGAAAACAAGACAGTGAAAGGGGGTTTGTATATTGGCACTGTCTTATCCTATACATTTGCACGTTTTTTGGTACATCCATCAGGAGGGTAGATGTTCCGATGATATAATCCCTTCCCTGGGACCAAATCCTTTGATCGTTGTGTCCAAAATCCCGTAAAATCCCGACAGGTATTTGAAATTCAAATGAAGGCTAGACTCGCAGCCCATATATCTTCTGAAAGCAGGAAGAATCCCCCTAAAAATCTTTGAAATACTGCAGTAAGGTGAATAACATTTATGTATAATGTATTTTTTTTTCTCTACGTTAAATGAACGTCACAGTTATTGTTGTAAATTTACGAAGTCCGCTACGAATTTAGGTTATTGAAACGATTTTTTTCTGATCATAATTGGAAAAACTCGTGATTTGGTTTATCACAGCAAAATGACTATTTTCAGACCAACACGATGAGTGAGTAAAATGTTAAAATGTAAGTCTGAAAGGAATAATTTCATATCACCACTTTTTTTCCACACACATTCTCGTCTAAATAGATTTTTCTTTTTCGTGTAAGAAGCTACACATGAATTTGTTGATATTGTTAATGAATACTCTATAGGTTTGAATTGACGATGTACAAATAGAACTAGAATGGGTACTCGGTAGAGTGCATACCTTCGCAAAGCCACATAACAGGATAGTTAATTAAATGTGTACTTTATGGCACTAGTTTCATCCAAATCGGCTAAAAATTTACCACGAAATAGCAAAATGACGTTTTTGGCCGCTTTTTTGCCTTGACCTTGGCCATTGACCCAATCACTCTCAAAATCTAATCAAATTGTCCTTGGATCATAGCCAATCATCCCACTAAATTTTACGAGATTTGCCAATTTTATAGCAAAAAGACCTTTTTGACCTTTTTGTGACCTTGACCTTCAATATGTTGTATATCACAAGATAGACTATTGAATTATGCACATTTTGGCTTTAGTTTCGTGCAAATTGGATAAGAACTGACCACGATATATCATATGGCGTTTTTGACCTTTTCGTTACTTTGACATTTGGCCCAATCACTCCCAAAATCTAATCAAATTGTCTTTGGATCACGGCCAATCATCCCACTAAATTACAGGAGATTTGTTCAAATAGTTTTTGAGTTATGCGAATCACGAACACAGACCGACATGCCTATCGAAACATAACCTTCGCAGCAATGAGGATGGCGAAGTTTAGGATGATTAATTTACAAAGTATCCATCCATCTTCATAATATAAATGAATTTGTTACTACTACTGTTATTATACTGATTAATGTATATTCTTAACCATTATTTTTCTATTTTGACTCAAGCTTAACTGTGATTTTTTTATTTATCTATTAGAATGGTCATTCTAGTGTCACTGTTAAGTAATCTTTATCTCTATTTTTTCCAGAACGTGATTCCTTCTTTCATGCCCATCTTAGTGTGGTTTGGATGCCTTAACCTTCAAGCGAAGCTACTAATTTAAAAGGTAACATTATATTTTTTATTTCACGTGCATGCCCAATACACACATATTTCTATGAATATGTAAAAACATTATATATAAGGTTCGTCTTGTTTCTGACATCTCTGTATCGTTTCCGGCGATGTTCTCAAATCGTTGTCACATTAACACGTTTCCAGGAATCGTTGTTGATTGGAAGTTAAGCTTTGTACCAAGTTCATGTATAATCGAAACTGTGGAAGTCCGTTACACTGATAACTCCCAAATGGAGTTCTTCGATATATTTTTTTTATACCACAATGTTGGTTGAATGGGTTCAAGAAGATGGTGTCATTAACACCACGTTTGCATTGTTCAGCAATAAGTAAATAAGTCATTAGTTTCTTTTACATCATACTCTTGACAATCATGTTATACATTTCAACACAGGAAGCATTTGAACTTTAAAATATCGTCTTGAAACCAAATATTACATCAAACTGACATGGAATGTTTATTCCAAATTGTGTTTAAATAAATCGTATGTAAGACAGTTTTAACTTGAAATTTAGCTTTTATATCAGTTGAGTGGCTCTATGCTTGTAATAGCCTGCATAAAAGAGACGCCCATTTGAAAAGAAGCGTTAAATTGAAGCTAACGTTGCCATAATAATTTTTGTCAATGACAGGATAGTTATTATTATTATTATTATTATTATTATTATTATTATTATTATTATTTGCTAAGATACAACCCTAGTTAGAAAAGCAGCATGTTATAAGTCTAAAGCCTCCAACAAGGAAATTAGCGTAGTGAGGAAAGAAAATAAGGAGAAAAATAAACTACAAGAGAAATAATTAACACTTGAGATCAAATATTTTGGGAACAGTAACAACATTAGAATAAATCTTTTGTATATGAACCATAAAGTCATAAAAAAAACAAGAAGAGAAATCAGATAGAATAAAGTGGCCGAGTGTACCCTCAAACAAGAGAACTCTACTCCAAGACACTGAAAGATCATGATACAGAGATTATGGTACTATCCAAGACTAGAGAACAATTGTTTGATTTTGAAGTGTCCTTCTAGCAGAGCTGCTCGCCCTATCGGTAGCTAAAGAGTGATCCGGTCTTTTGAATATTCATGCATGAGTTAACTTTCCATTACTGATATTAATGGTGCTATTATCAATTTTAATCATTATATTGATTTTAAGTGGGTATCCATGTTATTCAATTTCATAATCATTTTTGGTCGTCTTATTGTATTCAATTAGATCCATAAGGCTCATGCTGGCATATCGTTTTGTCTTCTGGTATTTTACTTGGAGAATATTCATTGATTTTTTGTCACACGTCACCATTCGTTCTTTTTGTCTTTCCATTTTATGTCATTACTATTTCCCACGTGAGACTTAGGAATGATTTCGCTCGGTGAAACGTCAATTGTATTTTTTTTCTTTTTTCTTTTTCATTTTACAGTTAGGAGCTATCTCAATCATTTCTGATATTTTCCTTTTTCGTTATTGGGGAGAATACCTAGTGGTCTTTTTCGATATATTACACGATATACTTTTCGTAAGTGCGATCTGGCTTACTATTGGGAGTTTGTAGGTTTTTGTTTCTCATCTTTGCTTTGCATAGTTTATTTAGATATCTCTTTATATGGATATGGTTATCCGTTAATTTCTCTCTCTCTCTCTCTCTCTCTCTCTCTCTCTCTCTCTCTCTCTCTCGCACGCCTTGATATTTTTACGTCTACAACTCATTCCTCCCACAATTTTAATTTTGATAAAAAAGAATAGAACGTAACATTTTACTCATTAAAAAAAGGATAAGGCGACGATTTATTGATGTTAATCGAGGAATTCTTTTACGGCTTTGATGAATTCTCGCTTGTAAATACAATCACTCGTTGTTCCCTTCCTAGTTTCCTACTTCCTTCTTGTCGATGATGGATTTTTAAGGTTGGTCTTCGATAAAGTCGGATTTTTAAACAAGGGTAGGCATTCGTTTACTGAGTATCTTTATATCTGACTTGGATTTATTACAATTTAATCCTAAAGTTTATTTCCAACTGAAATTTAAAATGTAAAATATTTCCCAGAACTAATATGTAACTTTATACAACGATACAAATAAAAACATAATTTAATACGATATTCGGAACTGAGTCTCCAGGATTTTGAGATCTCATCCTCCCCTGTTGTTCCCCTTCAAAAAATTTATTTTCTTGTGAATATATACAGTACATAAGCACAGTCATTTCGATTTCGTACACACGCAGTCACATTTGTGTAAAGTTATGTTTATGGTCTTGGAAGAGGCAACAGAAACCAAATGATTAGTTTAGATAGCTTCATAGTTGACAGTCAATTGGATGGACATCAATTGGAAAGTAATGAAAAAAAGTTTTAGACAAAT
>NC_090727.1:13193609-13238609 GCF_036898095.1 Palaemon carinicauda | reverse complement strand
TAACTATTTTTTTTATGATTTTCCAAAGAAATTACTAACCCACTTGAGTTATATTCTATTATCTTTTTCACAAAAAAGTCTTTGTAATCGTGAAAGTAAAAGATGTTATTTTGAATATTATTAGACTTTCAAAGATGAATTGACGGTGTTGCAATCCACATTCAAGATCAGTCTCAGAATATGTTGAGGAACGCTTCAATATTAAAGTTGAAACACCTTAATGAGATAAAAATTTATCACATATAAGTAATATGGAATATAATAAAAATTCAAATTTCGCCAGTTGGTAGCTTGTATTCTATTCCCTACACCGCCGAAAGGAAAAATGATTCATGACGAGCTTAGACATTCTCGTGAATGTCTAAACATCGTCAGGAGTTCAAGGAGGCGCCATGAGTATTTAAATATATTTCCTCGAAGAAAACTTTTTTACTTTTCGATAATTAGTTTTTAAAATGTGGTCTGTAACTGTTTTACTCAAGTAAAATGTTCGTTTTCTTTCATTCAGTGGAATATAATTTTATTCTTGTTGGTTGAAATTATTCAGCTTCACGGTGTTGGGCGAATATTAATTATGAAGATTCCACGTCAATATTGATTACTAAAACTTCAGGCCATGTTTCTTTTTCTGTTTGCAGCAGGAAGATGTGTTGTTCATAAGGTAGATAGATAGAGGAATTCGAAATTTTTCAGTAAGACATACAGCCATTTCAAAGCGTTTCTCTTGTGGGTGAATTTCCATAACCTGAATATTTGTGTAAAAACATATATTTATGTAGAAATAGTTTTATATAATTCTGCTTCAGATATCAACATCATATGACTCTCTCTCTCTCTCTCTCTCTCTCTCTCTCTCTCTCTCTCTCTCTCTCTCTCTCTCTCTCTCTCTCTCTCTCTCTCTCTCTCTCTGTGTTATATGAAAAATAGAAATCGAAATATATTTACTGTGTTAAAGATTTTGTATTCATAATACAAAAACCTTGTTTATTCTGGTGTGGATTACTTGTTTTTTCTGCGACTCATAATTAATGTGCTTATTGTAGTTAGAAACCACCGTATAGTATCAGGATTTTAGCTCTAAGAGAAATTACTGTAGCGTTTCAACAACTGATGCATGTTCGTAGCTCTTGACTTATTGTGAAGACTTCGCAAAACTTGCCTGTCTTTTTCAGCTTACATACACTGATATATCCGTGGGTCTTTTTACGGCTATTTGGTCGTATTGAGTGCAAATGTCTTTACATTGGCGGCTATCATGTAACAAATGATTTCTGGTCTTGGACTGTTCCCAAGATTCTGTGCCAAGGCTCTCTGACTTCCTGGGTTAAAGTTCAGTTGCATGAGGCCACACCAGACAATATGTTCTTACTTCTGCTGTTTATTATTTGACCATCGCAATTATCACTCATTCATCTCCGTCAACTTCCTTCTGTAACTATTTAAATCTTGAGTCATCAGAAATACTTTAATAATGAAAAATTAACATTTTAAAATTATACATCTGCTTTATTATCTATTTATATTTAGAGGCGCCTATTGAGAGGCGAAGAAAATTTGCTAATGGACCGAGTATATTTTCACCTAGAACTTTGCATTGGATATCTTTCTCTACGGAAAAAGAATTAGTTGTTAGTTTCATCTCTGTTCAATAGAAATCCCTTTTGAAGCGAGAAAATGATGGACTCTGGCTCTTGCTGCATCTAACTCTGTGTTGTCATTACATCTTTAACTCGGGAACTGACCAGCTGAGCTCGGCTAAATGTCTTACGTTCCCTGGTGGTGTCATATTCAGATCACAGATGCTGCATCGACTCAGGAGAAAGACTGGTTTATATGGTTATGAAAGTTTATCTTCAGATAATAATATTTACAATTTTATTTTTTTAAGAGAGTCTTATGCGTCATTTGTGTCTTTTATGATATGTGATATCAAAGAATATATCTAAGACTTCGTAAATTGAAGAAATTTTTAAAAAATGGGTTGTGAAATATTCAGTATGATTTATTTTTCGTCCATATGAAGATTATTCCTATCTAGATAGTTGTAAAAGTTGAGAAGTTAATGTTTGTAGTCTCAGTGCTGTATTCTTCGGTTAAATACCACGAGTATTTCACTATATCTTAATGAAAAAAAAAAAAATTCGACCGTTACGCAGAAGTCTTACCGATCTAAGGAAAATAATGAATTTTGATCAAATTGCATCATTAATAATTAATTTTTGCTGTATCTCGTATTTTGGAATAAAGCTATTTATTGTATTTGAGTTTTTATCTTACATTTCAACATTAATTTGTGCGATTATATTGTTGTTAAAAGTGTTATTGATGCACAATTTTTGTTTTTATAGAATTTTATGATATAAAATTAGGTGACTTCTGAATTTTGTCAATAGATACTGAGCGTTAAGGCATTTATTGTTCGAAGTTGATTATGTTGGAGTTTTTTCATTGATAGATTAATAACACAGCATCACATCGGTGATTTAATATAGTAATTATTAAATCCGCCGTAATAATAATATTTATTTTGATATTGTTTATGGCCTTATGGTCACTGATTATATCTGTATGCATAATTAATTTCATTCCATCATATGAATAGTCAGTGGTAATTTGTAATCGCTACAAATTCCGTTGTTCGCCAGTTGTTTCCTTTACAGAATTAATCGTGAGAGTACAATATTCTAATTTCATATACAATAGATATTATGCACAATTTGTCCGAATTCTTCGAATACCATGTCAATAAATTTTAATTTATGCTTACATTTAATATTTGAAAAAGGCCACAGTCAATTTCCATTTTAGTTTTAGGAAAGAATTTGTGGATTGAGAAAGTAATGGATTATTTAAATTTCAAGTTAAGATGAATTTCACTTTTGACAAAGAGCGAAGATCGAGGGTTGCTTGCTTATAGATTGCCTTGTCTTATACAAGATGGGATATGATAAACTAATGTTGCTTTGGATTTGGTAGGTAAATCAAGTTTTCTAAAAGTACTTTTTGTCGGAACATTTTTAGGTGTGATTCTTACTATAATCCTTGTTCTTCCGAACCGCAGCATGTTTAAATATTTAGGAAACTTAAAATGAAAAGAATAATTTATTTTTCTGCACTCTCCTACCCATGGAACCTGGGAATTGATGTATCTTGGTTTGCATTTTAAAGTTTTAAGATTATTTTTTTTCGTAATGACAGAATTTCATTGATAATCACACACACACACAAACATATATATATATATATATATATATATATATATATATATATACAGTATATATATATATATATATATATATATATATATATATATATATATATATATTACATATATATATATATATATATATATATATATATATATATATATATATATATATATATATATATGCCCAGTGACATGCATCTTACTCTATCTTATTATAGTGGTCCAAAGATCATAGAGTAATGATATATTTCGTAGAAATAAATAATGAATTTTTATAGTACTTAGTTTCAAAAGACATAAGAAAGCGTATTAAACGCCTCCTGATATTGGAGACAGATTTGATATGATAAGTATAAAAACCATCGCTATGTTCATAACATCTGTATCATGGATATATATTTCTTTTAATTTCGTTGAATACCTAACGTAAGATATTGTATACCAATGATCCTTACTACATCATTTAGATACACACGTAGTGACTCAAGTAAAATAAGATAAAAGTGTTTAACTCAATTTATGTTTTCCTTTGATGTTTTGATCCCATAGATTTATAGAATGTACAAGCGCGGAGAGCAGTTGCTTACAATGGTATTTATTTAGATGAATAGCTTTCCACTCAAATTTTGAGCACCTCTACACTCTTGTCCTTGAATATAATCATCTCATTCTCTCTCTCTCTCTCTCTCTCTCTCTCTCTCTCTCTCTCTCTCTCTCTCTCTCTCTCTCTCTCTCTCCCCAACTTCTCCATTTCTAAACCTGAATCATTCAAGATATTCCCTCACTTGTCTGACTAAGAAATTTATTTTAGTGTAACATGTCGTTTCATGAAAGCTGCGAAACTGGTCCTTTAAAGAAGATAATGATATATGAAGTTCCAGACGCCTTGCAGAGCATGCTGTATGGGGATTAAGAAAAGAAGTAAGGGGAACGTAGACGAGAGAGGAGATTAAGAGAATGAAAGATGAGAGTGAGATAATGTCAAATACTTGGGGAGAGACATAAAAACATTAAGGAGTAAAGGATATATGCAAGGAGTGTGAATTCGGCTTGAAGATGTGAGGGATCTCGTTCTGAAGGGTGAGAGACTTACTCGATGATATGATAGACAACTAGGACAAAGGCGAGAATACGCTAGTAATATGTGACCTTGATATATCAAGAATATTAATGTTTTATATTATTAATGTTTAAATGTATCTTATTGCGGGACTTGAAGAATCACAAAATGTCTATTTTATAAGTCCTACATTTTCAAAATAGTCTTCTCGATGATAAAGATATAAAAGGTGTCCGTATACTGACAAGGTATTTTTGCAGTGAAAACCTTCTGTAAAATAGATCTGAATATTTCTCTCACCCTTAATCGTTTCTGGAAAATCATGGAGTCCCTTCCGTGTAATACTGATGCTTTGGAGGTGAAAGATGTTTTGAATATGTAATTGTATTTCGTGGCCGTTTTTAGCTTTCCCTAAACATTGGTCGCACAAGGATCGTTGCAAGTAGGGAAACCTCTAGTTACAAGGTGCAACTAAATAAATACCCCTCACCTGTCACCAATTATGTCCCATGTCGGCCGATAATGAGACATCGGTACATGGGTTTTTTCACTTTATTATTAAAGGTTCCCGAATGCACTAGCCTCAGTGATATAACTCTCAGAGTACCATATTGTTTTTGTGAGCGCTCGAGCGGTACTGCCACTCCTGAGCAAATCATACATTGTTGGTCTGTCAATATGCTGAATTAGTAGATTTTGTGGAAATCTCCACTGTGATGGAAATATACTCTCACCATTAGGCTTACTACTCGTCACTCATCAGACTTAATACACGTTACCTATAACAGAGTTAAGTGAACGCCCACAACAACTTATGACAGCCAAAGTACTCTTAAAAGGTCATTTATTTCACGGTATAAAACACATACATTTACATCTTTTTTCATACAAAGCTTGGGACATGTTTTCCTTGTAAGCAATTGCTCTACGCGTTTGAGCATTTTAAAGGAAAGCATGAATATTTTGTTGAACATTTCTTACTCGAGTCATTTGGTGTTCATGTTAGAGTTTGTAAACATTATATTGACGGTTATTTAGAGGTAAAAACTGAAATTGGCAAGGAATATCATCTTAGGTGCCTCAACAAATATCAATTTAATATTTTTCCATTAAGTATATTTTTCGCGCTATACTATCTTACATATGTTGCTGATATACACTACTGATACATGGCGGTAGCCAGTGTTGTCTAATGTTAATCCAGTCACTGCATAGTGAGCATATTTCCGTCGTTTATGACACTAATCTGTAAAATTCTTATATAATCTTTTTTGCATCCCATTGTATAATTTTTGTTATATTGTAATTCTTACTGTACCAATGTCAATAGATTACTTTTTGTTATTGATTTAAAACTATTTTCTTTTCAGGTAAGTAAAGGATTTGCATGAATATAACTATGGAAGGTAAGGACAAGTTGAGATATGGTCATTTTAGTTTATAAAGATTGTTATGTTTATTTGATAATTACAGATGTTTTAGAATATATTGTCTATTGGGTCAATTAATTGTGGTTGTCATTTAATAATCATTCTCCGTTTAATGGGATAGTTAACTATAATAACTACATTTCTCGTGTTGTATTCGTTCGTCACTATAAGGATCGAGATTAAAAAAATGTCAAGTTAAACCATCATATAGAAATAGATTAAATAAGGAACTTCTCTCTCGCTATTACCTGGCTTCTAATGCCAGTTTGGTCACTATGAAAATAGGCACGAACAAAATAATATCTAGGAAAACATTTATTTATTACTACAAGTATCATTCTCTCATTTTAACCATTTGGCTTTTATTTCGATTTTGATTTCTTTAATTACTTATAGATTCGAAGCTCATTATTCTCAGTTGCCATAATGCTAAATTGTTATAGTAGGAGAATTTTAAAATCTCTATGGTAAATTACTTGTAGAAATAAAGTGATTCTCGGCAACCTTTGGCCAGTATATCGTCTATTTATAAAGTGTTTGAGCGCACTATAATGGTGAGCATCAGGACTCCGAACACACGACTCCATTCCAAGACCCCATGTCCAGGTTCATTAAGGAATGGTACCTTAATATGTTTTAAATTAAACTAGAGGCTCTGAAGTATCTACTTCCACTGTACTGACTGAGTTTGTAGGAAGCGATAATGCAGGTCTATTTAGGAGTTCAAGATGCTGAAAAAAATAAAACCTTTCATGAATATATATTATCCGGCTTGCTGGGATATCAAACAGTACCAGATGGTCACTTTATTAGCAGTTCAATGCGTGCTTAAACAGTTTTAGAGTATGTCGTACTCGTTACTCTGCCAAAATTGATAGGCCAGTCTTGGCGTTTCAGTATTTTCATGAAAGCCAGATACATCTTACCTTCATAGTGATAATGCCGTTAGTCTATCTCATGCGGTCTACTGTAAGCACTACTAAAGCGCCTTTGCAGCGTTCTTTTGGCCCTTAACTGCACTTGCTTTATATTCTTCAACTTTACCTCCATTCCAACCAAATTTCTTTAATTTGGCTGTCCAACCTCTTCTACTTGTACTTCATATTGTACCTGTAGGGTTTTTTCCTCAGTTGCATATATGTTCTCAATGGTCTCAAAGGCCCCAGTGCTGGGTATATAGCATACAAGCCTACATCGAAATCCAGTTCATATCTTATTTATTATGGAATTAAAAAGAGTAAGCAATGATTTGTTATAGGAAATTAATAAAAATTATGAAACTTGTTGTATAATATATTTTATAAAATAGATGACACGAGAAATTTAGTTTGAAACAAAATAATATTACTGTGGCTGTTAACCTCATACAGACATACTGACTAACAGACTGACAAGCAAACAGATGGACATAGTAAGAATAGATTGACTTGATATTTCATTGTTATACAATCATAGGGTCTGTGGAATCCAAAATAATCGATGCAGTTACGACATCTTAGGTTTAATTTATTTGTTATTGCGTTAATTTAAAAAATCAACAACATTTCCAGTAGTAAATATAGGACCTAGTTTTTTTCATTAGATAACCCAGTGTAGCTGTTGAAACTTATACTTTCAACTTTTGTGGAGTCTGTAGAATCATGATTTATATATATATATATATATATATATATATATATATATATATATATATATGTATGTATGTATATGTATATATATACATGTCTATGTATATATATACATATATAATACATATATACTATATATATAATATGTATGTTTGTATATATACTGTATATATATATATATATATATATATATATATATATATATATATATATATCATTCATTTATTCATTTATTTATAAATCCATTAATACCTTGGTTTCCGAATAAGTCTGATTACATAGCGTTACATAGAGTCCATTACACACAGTACATGCATACTACTGTGCATATTAAGCAAACTGGCAAGATCAGTTGAAATATGTGGTGATAGCCCATCAGAGGGGCACACCGGCTTAAGGACTATTGCACTCGCAATGAATATTCAAGAGGGAAATAATCACCTCTCAGTGTGCCAATTCGGAAGGCTATACGAAGAAGGTGGCATCAGTCCAGATATCCATCACCACAGCCACGACATCACACAAGTAATAAATCATGCTTGCATGAGAAATGACGCTGACGCTTTTCACGGCTTCCCATCACGCTAGGAAATGTTTTGCCATATAGACATTTTTATTCAATTTCCACGACAGTTAGTTAGTTGTTTTACAGTGTTATTTGTATTTTGCCTTTTGAGTTATATATTTGTATTAATTTGTTATATTAGAGGTTATAAATTATTCAATAAATACTGTCACCATCCTTTTAAAAATTAGTCTATATGTGTATTTATAATGTGAAACGCATGTAGGGAGCTTTCCTTATTTTTTATGTGGAAAAATTACTCGGTTTAGATGCCGTTTGGTATACGAACTTGCTTCTGGAACGAATCATTTTCGTATTATTATTATTGTTGTTATTATTATTATTATTATTATTATTACTTGCTAAGCCACAACCCTAGTTGAAAAAGCAAGATACTATAAGCCCAAGGGCTCCAACAGGGAAAATAGCCCAGCGAGGAAAGGAAATAAGGAAATAAATAAGCAAGAGAAGTAATTAACAATTATGATGAAATATTTTAAGGATAGTAAAACCGAATAAATCTTTCATAGATAAACTATAAAACCTGTAAAAAAAGGAAAAGAAATAAGATATAATGGTGTGCCCGAGTGTACCCTCAAGCAAGGGAACTGTACTCCAAGACAGTGCAAGACCATAATACAGAGACTATGGCACTACCTAAGACTAGAGAACAATGGTTTGATTTTGAAATGTCCTTCTCCTAGAAGAGCTGTTTACCATAGCTAAAGAGTCTTCTACCCATTTCAAGAGGAAAGTAGCCACTAAAAAATTACAGTGCAGCAGTTAACCCCTTGAGCGAAGAAGAATTGTTTGGTAATCTCAGTGTAGTAAGATGGATGAGGACCGAGGAGAGTATGTAAAGAATATGCCAGACTATTAGGTGAATATGTAGGCAAAGGGAAATGGGCCGTAACCAGAAAGAAGGATCCACTGTACTACTGTCTAGCTAGTCAAAGAAGCCAATAACTCTTTAGCGGTAGTATCTTAATGGGTGTCTGGTGCCCTGGCCAACCTACTACCAGTATACCGAAGTTCCACTGTTTATATATATATATATATATATATATATATATATATATATATATATATATATATATATATATTCAGTGTTTATGTATGCAAGTATATATTTAATAAGATCATAAATTATTTAATTATGTCTTTCACACTAGTAAGACCACCAATATTATAGTGGGTAAACTGTATGGAGACTAGTCTTATTTCTATGAATATTTGTATGTGTAAATATACGGAAGTATTTCAGCAAGTATGCCACATTTAAAAAGTAGACTAAATTTACATTAGTAAAGGATGCCTGCTATACTGTTTAAGACTTGTTATAATCTCAGTATTCTATGTGCGAGTTCCTGTTTTGTTCCAAGTCCCCAAACTAAGAAGGCAAACAAATATAGGAAGAATAACTCTCTTCTCTTATTCATTCCATACACAGAAAATAATCTTCTCTGATATTGAGGTAGCGAAACTAGTGCTTTTATATTTACCAAGATTTTGTTGAAGTAATCCCTTTAGGTAATGCTCTCTCTCTCTCTCTCTCTCTCTCTCTCTCTCTCTCTCTCTCTCTCTCTCTCTCTCTCTCTCTCTCTCTCTCTCTCTCTCTCCTATAAGACATTCCATAATATACCCCTTATCTTCTGTAAATGAAATTTGTAATGGTGCATCGTTTCTAATTCTTTCAGGGCTTAATTATCCTGTTAAAATTCGAGATTGAATACATTTCCTTAGATTATTTGTAAATCGTTCGACTTGATTAATTAGGAATTATTTTGACAAATGAAGGAAAATAAAATTGTCATTGACGGTATTTGAAGAGCATTGAAATAAACAAGTTGAAGATTCATTAAGTACTACTTGAGACGAGATACAGTAAATAGAAGAATTATGAGGGGAAGAAGATCATATTGTTCTGAAAGGAGTCAATAAATCAAAAGAGCGTTGTGAATGTATGTAAAATGTAACGAGAATTCATGCATATATAATATGAACATCAAACATTGAATACGGTAACTGTAGAATGTATTAAGAAAATTTGGACACTGACGAGAGAGAGAGAGAGAGAGAGAGAGAGAGAGAGAGAGAGAGAGAGAGAGAGAGAGAGAGAGAGAGAGAGAGAGAGATTACCGTGTACGGTGAAGTGCAAGTGATGTAAATTTTCAGTATAACTCTATAATGTGGTAATTGATGACGTGCTTAAGCTCATCACTACATTGTGTCTAATATAAGTAAGAGTTTTGGAACTTAGGTTCTATTTTATTTTTCAATGTTCAAAGAGTATTCTGCATAGTTACGTATGTATTAACATGGATGTTTCAGAACTAGTCTAAGTAGCGTTTATATTTATGTTGATAATTTATTTATTTTTTCATTTTGTTTGTGGGTAGCACTTTCCTTTCTTTTATCAAATATTTCGAGAGATAAGAAAATTTTGGCACTTAATATGATCATCTACAAAATGATTTGATCAGTCCTCTGATTCATTACTATGCCGCTGACTATTCCAATAGCAAGAGTCCGTGCTTGTAGTGCTAGCTTTATCTAATAGCATGATATTCATGAGCGAATGTTGTGTTGTAAGCGTTACAAAAGAAAAAAAAATGATCCTGGCCTTAAATGAAAAGGAATTCTTTTATTTTCGAAAAGTCATACTATGCACGTATAAATATTTTCATCTCAAAACGAGGCGTTTGATGTTCACCGCTAGATTATTTCAATATCCATTTAGACGATTTTTGTCAATGAAAGTGGTTTCTTGCTTTTTATTAAGCATGCTCAGCGATAGGAATCCTCCTTTTTTTGGCATCCTTAAGTGTGATACTTAGCAGAGTATGATTTTTGTTAAGGGAAGAAAGCAAGTATAAAGTTATCTTTACTTGAGATTATTCAACTTTAGCAGTGACATATTTATAGATTTTCATTCTTATACTGTTTTGAAGTTATAAATTTATACCATACGAGAAATATTATTGTGAAAATAAAGATTCTCCGTAATTTTGGAAAGTAGTTAATGATAAGCATAACTAAAATTGACCCTCATAGATAGTCATCTGCTGTATAATGTGAATGGCAACCATATATATTTATATTCTAATTAGATATTGAAAAATACTTAATATTCATGCTATTAATTAGCCCAACACATACTTCACGTTTTTCACACTTCACCTTTTTCTTAAAATAATGCCTTAAAAATGTTGCATAAGTTTGTATCGTTGAGTATGTGATAAAGGCAATTACATGTTAAAATATGTAGATTGTACAAACATGAGCTATTCAACGAAATGTTGCTTATTACTTTTCTATCTCATTTGCCTTTTAAAAAATGTGTTCTTGGGGATGAATTTTCGTTCAGATGAGCTGCATAACGAAGGTTTTTGGAGTATTATGCTTGTTGCCTCGTAATAAGCCATGTAATTGAGTTTAGAGGAAGTTAAAAAAGAAGGTTCATTAGTCAGTTTTCACGTCGATAATTATATTTAGGTAAGAAAAATATTAGTCTTTTTAGCGAGATGCTTCTTTATTTCATGTATATTGAATTAGGGGTGATCTACATTACAAACCACAACCACACACACATCATATTTTCACAGGAAAAATATTTTACTAAATTGTTTTGTAATCGATTGCTCACTGAATTTGCTTCTTGGACTTATTGTGAACCCATTATCCTTTGTAATACAATCCCCATGTTACTCCGCTTTGTTCCATCGCCTGCCCCACTTGTAAATCATTGGCCTTTAATAGATGATCTAAGATGTCTTTCCATCTTATCCTGATTGTACCCAATAATTCTATCCTTCTATCGATCCCTTCACTACCTACTGTGGTATTCTATCTTTCATTATAATTCAACTGATAATATTGATAAACTTAGGTTGCCACTCTAATGGTCCCATGAATAGTAAGGCACCGGAAAATTTTTGTCTGGTTTTCTTTCTTTCCCTTATTATATTTGACCTCGATTAGGGAAATAATATTCATATTATATATGCTTAACCACCGGCGGACTTTATTCGTCTCAGTTGAACAGAAAGGTAAATGAAAAACTTTTTCCATTTGCAAATGTAGTTAGTGAAAGAATGAAAACACCCCAAATCATCTGGAATAAACAACATTGGAAACGTCAGAAATATAATACTAGATCTACTTATCTAGTAACTGGAAATACCTGAGACCTATGATATACAAATGCCAAGTGCACGGGATTTATTTATAGAAGGAAGACCAATTAAAGTTACAGTTGGTAGGAAACCGAAGTTTTGAGAGCAACAAAATGTAGGTGCGAAAATGAGAAAAACTACAGAGGACGAGAAATGTGAGTAAGCCCTCACTATTCATTATGTTATCCACTGAAGAAGAAACTGGCTAATCACATAATCGTGTCTCACGCGTATTTACACTAATAGCATTTTTTTTTTTGTGCTAGACAAAACACTGTCAGAACATTTTTTTCCAAAACGCTCTCGAAAATTTGTGTATATGAAAAAGGACATAATAGATAGAATCTATTTCGTGGTATGCATGTATACAGAAAGACCACGTTTTAAAATTCCGCCGATAGTTTCCGAACATATATTTTTGAACTCACGTTATTATATAGATTAGAAATTACTTATAGCAAGGTGCGATGTGCAAAGACTCGAGGAATACATCATCGTTAGAACTAAGGAGTGATAAGGCAAATGCAATTAAACCTCAGGTAGGCAAACTCTTCTTAGCACCAGGTTCCTACAATAACAGCCTCTGGAAAATAAATTCCGATTTGAAATAATGGAAGGCCCTTCAAATATTTCGTCTGATAATAATACTGGAGATAGGATTGTGAGGTTGACGGTGAAATTACCAAGTTAATGTTGGCGTTCTGGAGAAGCAGTTAGCTACAGTAATTCTGAATTTGAATGTGAAATTATCAAATTGAATGAAACCTTGACTGTAAAAATACAGCTCCATGGTAAAATTATTAGGGATATAGGATCGTAACTCTAGAGTGATCTAGAATTATGATAATAGATTCTTGATTAAGTTTAAAAGCTGAAGACATCGGGATTTTTTTGTGGGGGGGGGGGGGCGGCTACATATCACCAATGTTTTTTACTCCTATAATTGGAAATAATTCTTTTGTCAAGTTTTCTCTCTTTATTCTCTTTCCCAAGATGAAACAGCCGTAACACAAGTGTATTGTGGACAATTTTGTTATAGGCATGTATAACTTGCTGTTGTAAAATACTGGAAAAGACAACTGTGAGCAACAGCCTTGTAATTGCCAGGAAATTTACTTCAATTCCAGTCGTCCGATTAGAGCGATGTTTTTTTTTTTTTTTTTTGATTCAGATAGGCCTTAACAAATATTTCCTTTCTCTGCATTATTAAATATCAAACTTTTGTTTTGAGTTCTCTTCTTTTTTCATTAGCTTTTCCTTTATACTTACACCATCATATGCACTATTTAAAGGCATTTCAGCTGTCCACACTGGAAATATATTTACGTACAATTTAATGAAACTAATTTTAACACGAGCTGACCAATTTATATATCATCATTAGGCTAGAGAAACAATAAAAATTGAACTCATTTTGTTGTAACCCCAAATATCCCTCCCTTTGGCCCCTAGCTGTACCTACCAGATAGCATTCTACTTTACCTTCCTTCCAGATTTCTTTCTTCTCTTCAAATGTTTAACCTCCATGGTGCAACATTCTCCGAGTTGCATCAGGGCACTAAAAGGGCTCCCCCAATCCCAGCGCCGGAATATATAGTTAAAATTCTTCAATTCAAAATTTATATTTCCTAAGATCTGATCTTTAATTGACGCTTAGAAATAATACTTCTCGTTTGACGCAGGTTAGTAAAATTATATACTTACAATTCACTTATTACACATTTTAGAATGTAAGTATTCATAAGGAATTAATGCAGGTAGGACATGTATCACGTCAGTAATTCTTTCATAATGGATATGATTACTTTATGATAAAGATATTAAATTTAGAATTTAAATTAAAAATTCCTTTTAGTAAGGAATTTTTATAGTGGTGCGTAATTCAGAATAGCATTAACAAAAGGGCAAGATTAAAGGGGTTTTGTACATATATGGACATATTTTCCATTGAATCCATTAACTTTTTCATTTAGTAAAAGATATCTATGATATCCATCCTAGTGCTGTTCCTTTGATACCAAATGCATCATGTAATGATTGGTAAGGTTTATGAATGTTTTTATCTAATGTGACCTGGAATGACATGTTTTTTTTTTCCTTTTAAATAATACAGGAAGCTTGACTTGGTGACAATGTCAACATTTATTATTCATTTGGTAATCACTTTATGAAATCACATTCATGTAGTTTTTTGAATGAAAGATATTTTATTTACTTTTTTCTTCGGCGTCAACATATTTACCTAACCCATCGTATCATATGTTTGCAATTAAGACACCATGATTATATTTATTTTAGTCAAGTACATTCTTTTCTTGTAATGGCTTTGACTTACTTCAATTCGAGAATTCAGACATTGCAATAGAAATTAATCCTTTTAATCAATTAAATGTTATTAGCGATACTTAAGTTCTCTGTCTATAACACGTAATTGCTGTGGCAGGCCACTTGTCGTAAATAGTTGTAATTGCAGCTGATAATTACGGTTTCAAAATTAGTCTCGAAGGAAAGATCACTCCGACCAACTTACCAGTTTTCGGGGCTCTAATTTGGTTTCGCAATTTCCCAAAAGAAAAATGGTAACGTTTAAAAGGTATCTTTTAAGTTATTACTGAATCATAAAACAAGACTTACATCCATAATACATAACTATTACACACACACACACACACACACATATATATATATATATATATATATATATATATATATGTACATATATATGCATATATATATATATATATATATATATATATATATATAGTATATCTATGTATATCACTTACTCCAAAAAGGAGAGAGAGAGAGAGAGAGAGAGAGAGAGAGAGAGAGAGAGAGAGAGAGAGAGAGAGAGAGAGAGAGAGCTACCAGCTAAACAAGCAATAAGATGGATTTTTTTTTATCGCATTACAGTTTCCAAGATTCTTTTTAAATACTCTCTTTCTATATCATGAAGATATGAATGAAATGAATAACGTTGAAAATAAAATAAAAAAGATAAAAGGGTTTCTACCTTAGCGTCCTCTTACTGCATAAAGACAGTCAACAGAAGAAAGAGTTTTCAAGCTGTCGCTCTTTCTTTGTACTTATCATTTTGAAGAATGTCAAAGAAAGAAAGAAAAAGTGTAACAAAAGAGGAGGACCATTTTTAGTCACTGCTCACTCTTACAAAAACGTCCCTTTGTTTTTAGAGAAGTGCTGAAAGCTTACGACATATACAAGCGTCTGTGGTAGGTACTCACGGGTAGAAAAGGACGAGTAGCTATTTAGATCAAATATGAAAGGGGAAAATGACATGTTAACAAGTGAGAGAGGAATGAAGGAGGGTCTGCGATAAGAACCAAATAGAGAGATTGGTGCTTGGATGAGAAAGAGACGGAGAGAAGAAAAGAGACCGAGAGGACTCCAAGATTAAGGCAAAGAATATTTGAAGAACATTTACATAATAGGTGACGGAATAGAAGATGGGAAGGAGAATTCACAAGGAATTGAGAGAGATAAATTAGGCAAGTGTTGGAAATAGAAAGGATAACGGGAATATGAAATTAAGGAGAATGAGTTGTTATATTAGGAAACAAATGATGGGGGAAAGGTTAAAGGGCAAACTGATGTCAAAATAAAATATTGAAATATAAGGTTGCTGTCTGATGTCAATGTAGCCAAGGGATCATAAAGTGAATACTTCTAATCTTGGTCGAGTTAAGGGAATAGAAGAGAGAGTGTCGTGAGAATGCTTATTGGAGCGACTGTTAAAGACTTAATTAAGGACAGAAATTAAAAAGCTGACAATTGAATGGATACCAAGAGTGGATAGATTTATAAGTGAGATGTTTTGGCCCAGTCTTAAGTGGCAGATCAGTATTTGTAGGTTGTCTGGATAAAAAGGTGTCCCGAAGAAGCGTTTCTTTTGTAAGAATTATGATGGTATAACGTTACTTAGAATACCAGAGAAGTTGTATTTTGATTTAGAATATAATTTAGATGACACAGTGGTTGATAGGGGAATGTCGAAGGGAATATATAAACGAGGAAAAGCTGTATATATTTTGTTAATGTTATTATATATATATATATATATATATATATATATATATATATATATATATATATAGTTAAGACACTCTTTTATGAAAAAAAGGCATAGAAAATGCACATGGATAAGCCCAAATGGAGAAACTTAAAAATAAAATAGATTTTATTCCCCGTGAAAAAAGTTAATTTGGTGAAAAGTGTAATAGTGTTGAACAAGTTAAAGTCAAACAGTCATAGACTGGTGAGAATTTGTTTAGATCTAAGGAAAGCGAGAGAACAATTGATTACAAGAGAGAATATAAACACTTGTATTAAGAGAAAAATCTGATGAGCTATGCTTAGCAATGCATAACAAGTACACCCAGCTACATGATGAAATGGAAGGAAGCAAATAAGAAATTAACAGTAATTTAACTAAATTTGTATTGGAATCGGCACAATAAATAGATGGAAAACTATAAGAAAAGACCAAAAACCTTATTAAGGAAAGATTGGAAGTGAGGGTAAAATCCAAGAGAGATGAAATACAATTAGCAGAACTATCCAAAACAATAAAGAAACTAAAATCCCTAGATATTCGCAAACACAATTGGACCAGAATTGTAGAAACACTAAAGAGAGGAAGAAGAAGCCTCAAATTGACAAAAAGAACACTTGGAACAGGGCACCAACCTATATTTACTTCAAAGGATGAAAATGGGAATATTATTAATAATAGAGATGGAGTAATCAAAATTGCAGAGGATAATGTTATACATTAGTGTAGGCCTATAAGAAATAACTTTGCTAATAGAAATAATGAAACGCCTAAGCCGGTACCAAACGTAACAATAGAAGTAAATAAAACATTAAATGGTATGAAAAGAGGCAAATTAGCGGTAGAAGGCTTAACAGTTGATTTAGTAATAGATGGAGTAGGTTTCATAGCAGTAAAACTCGCTGAACTTTACACCAAATGTCTGCAAGCTACAGCTTGGAAAAACTTTATCATTATACTAATTCACCAAAAGGGAATAAAAAAAGACCTTACAAATTACCACACAATATTTACAAGGATCATTTTAGGGTGAATAGAAAGGCAGCTAGACTATAGTCAACCAAGAGAACAGGCAGGGTTTGGAAGTGGATATTCAACAAATCACCATATCTATATGATTAACCAGCTAATAGAGAGATCAACAGAGTATGACAAACCACTAGACTATAGACTATGAGAAAGCTTTTGATCCTGTAAAAGCCTCAGCAGTAATGAAAGCCCTTCAAAGACAAGGAATAGATGAATCTTATATTAGAGCACTTGGAGATATGCATACGGTAAGTACAGCAAGCCTACAAGTACATGAAGATAGTGAGAAAATTCTGATTGAGAAAGGTGTTAGACAGGGAGACCATATCTCTCATAAATTATTCACAGTATCCCTAGAAGAAGTTTTTAAGAATTTAAATTGGGGAAATTGTAGGAATTTATATTAATTTGGGAATATCCTAACAACTCGACATTTGCAGATGACACAGTAGTGTTTTGAGAATCATGGGAGGAATTACAAAAGATGATAGAAGATTTAAATAGAGAAAGCAGAAATGTAGAACTGAAAATTAATATGCGTAAAACTAAGATGATGTTCCCTGAAAATGCAGAGAGAAAACAAATAAGAGTTATGGACGAACCTCTATAGAGATAGTTAATAAATATACGGTTAAGTGTTTCCCCAAGACACAAGACTGAAATTAACAGAAGGATAAACATGGGATGGAGAGCTTATTGTAAACAAAATGAGATTATGAAAAGTAAAATGCCACTTTCTATAAAAAGAAAAGTATTTAATCAGATGGCCCTACAAGTTTTATCTTACTGCAAGCATCAGGAACTTGGAGCCGTACTAAAGCCTTATAACTTAAGCTAGTTACAACTCCAAGAGCTATGGAAAGAATAAAGATGGGAATAACACTAAGAGACAGAAAAGGGGCAACATGGATAAGAGAGAAAACTAAAAGTAGATATTTTGATGTAATGTGAGAAAAAAATTGATATGGGCAGAATATATAATGAGTATGGTAGATAGTAGATAGACAATAAGAATAACAAAATGGTTCCTGTAGATTGCTAAAGAAGCACGGGAAGGGAGAAAAGACGAAAGATTGACAAACTAAGAAAGTTTGCGGACGTTGACTGGCATAGAATGACCATAAGCAGATGCAAGTGGAAGGCCATGCCTGAGGCCTTTGTTCTGAAGTGGACTAGTAATGGATGATATACTATACTATACTATATATATATATATATATATATATATATATATATATATATATATATATATATATATATATATAATTTATTTATATATTGAGCTACATATATTTTGGAATATGGAATAAAGAGTACATCCACCAGGGTCAGGATTTGTGCCCATGCCCTTGAATCGATATGAAATTGAGCAGTCGCTTTATCTCCTGATATCCCAATGGATAAGCGGATATAGTTTTGAATCGATGAAGTTGTTTGGGCCTAGATCCTGGCCTAGGTAGATGCACTCATCATGTTTGTTATGGTAATCTGTGGCCCAGTATTTGAAAATATGAAAGTTATGTGAACTTGTGACATATATCATAAACACACACACACACACACACACATATATATATATATATATATATATATATATATATATATATGTATATATATATATATATATATATATATATATATATATATATATATATATATATATATATGTATATATATATATATATATATATATATATATATATATATATATATATATATATATATATATATATATATATATATATATATATATATATATATATGTCTTAGATATTTATTTTAATATCTTTTAATAGTGTTTCTATTTAAAAGTTTTATTGTAAAGGCTCCGTCTTGAGGCTGTTGTAGATTGCCTTCCGGACAGGCACGGGCTCTTGCTATAGTGTAGCCCGTAATAGTTTCGTCTTTGTGGTCGATGTTTGGAGGAGGGGTAATAGGAAATCCCAGCAAAGTTATTTGCAAACCATGGGCATGTTCAATGGACTCATTCTCTAGATCAGCGTCAGTTTCGAAACCTTTGAACCAAAGTTGCAGTTTATGATTCTTGAAGATAGGAATGAATATATAATAAGTTAATAATATTGGAGACCATAGTTTTTTAACACAAGATCATTACTTTACTGGGATTAAAGTGCAGTTTTGATAAACCTCGGGTGATATTAAGTCTAAAGACGAGTCTTTTACAGTCCTACTGGCAGATGAAAATTTAGTAAGATTTTTTTAAATTATTGTATTTACATTTAGTAAATACTTCATAATTGTCTCAAGTATTTATCTATGTACAGAATCGTAGCTACAGGAAAAATATACGTTTCTGCTCCCATAATGATTACAAGTTTGGGCTCGTGCTTTCCCTTAACACTGGTAACATTGTCTCTATACAAATCTGTCCATTAATGGGATCATAGTGCATATTGCCACTTTTATAATGATGAAAAGTGGTGCAATGTTACAGCATTACTACAGAAGGTGGCATCCATCATAAAATGAAAACAGCTGTTATTTGTTACCCGGATGGAATTGTGTCCTGAACTCTAGATGTCGTAAAGCACAGTTTATGAACCTGGTCTCCAGCGCATGAGCACGCAAGCAATGGGACTACAATACTAAAGCATGTACCTTTCTAAATTATTCGCTGAGATCAATTTCCCTTTTGATAATCGGAATACCAATTACCTGTATTTTGTTCAACGCTGATTATTGTTCTATTAATGACAATCTACCTCTAAATCGTAATTCATTCTTCTATAAACTATCGTGTTATACTTTCCTAGCAAACTACCACTCGACTTCTCTTTGCGGTAAAATAAGTATGTTATTACTTAAGAGAAAAAAAAAGAACAACATATAGCAACGTTGTTTGTCATGATACAATAATGAACAAACACAGAAATGTTGTTTGTCATGACACAAATAAGAACAAACAGAAATCTTGTTTGTCATGACACGTAAATATATTGTATCCATGCAATTATATTTTTAATATATGAAATTAAAATCTTTACATTCAAATATGATTCGGGGCAAAAATAAACATACTGAAGCGTTTTCGGAATTTTTGCAGTTGAAATGTATGAAAAAAAAATTTTCAAATTAGTGTCAAAGTCAGCTGTTCTCTATAATTAAAAAAAAATAATTACCGCGATGCTTTTTTTCTGGGAATATCAAATTCTAATTTATATTCACAAGTTATTAACTGAGCCAAAACGATGTCTAAATATCCGTTGTTAAGAAATCTTGTCTAAAGGAGGGACTGTCACTCCGAATATGTTGTTTTTATATTGATATTAGGTTTGGAATAAAGCACCATAACGCTACTGGTTCCTTTTGCTAAAATCATCAGCGAGTATCGTCAAATATTATCACAATTTCATAGGGTCAGAAGTAAAAAGAGGTTCATTTACCTATGCAGTCTAAATTCAGTTGATTTAAAAAAAAAAAAAAAAAAGCAACGGAAAAGAAGAGGAACTCTCATGTCTATCGACAAACGATATCCACTCTGAAACCAAGATTTTTAGAAGCAGAAACCCGAAGAACAAGGAGAATGAATGGAGAAGTCCAAAATTAAAGATAGGGTAGAAACAGCCATCGAAATGTTTAATAGTCGTTCCATTTTCTTATGGATGGGAAGGATCATAAAAGGATAACAAAAGCCGAAGTACGCAAGTTGAGTAGAATAGCCACACTGAACGATCCTTGCTTCTGGAGAATTGAATTGCCTTTTAAAAAGGGATTGTTATTTGGTGTTTGCTGTTCAAAACGAATTTTAAAGGGAAGTAATATCCATAAAATTTTGAAAGCAGCACTTTAGGGATATTGTAAGTTACTTTCAGCTCTCTGCAGCGGAAGTCATTTATAACCAGATAGTGTTCTTTTCGTAAAATAGTTCGGGAATGTAGATTAATAATACTTTTGTATACCGAGTAAATCAAGAATACGTAAGATTAATGGTTAAGAAAACCACACGAATTGCATTAATAAAACGAATGCATTTCCGAGAGTGGAAAAGATAAATCTAAAACCTTTCCTGTGTTCCGTAAATGAACATGTTAAGCACAGAAAAATCAACAACGCATTTTATAAACACACACACACACACACACACACACACACACATATATATATATATATATATATATATATATATATATATATATATATATATATATATACATATGTATATATGTTTGAAATTTTATACGGGTAATTAACAGATTACTGTGAGGGCCTCGACCAGTCGATATGGGGGCTTGAATTAAACCAGTTGACAGCCAAAGCGTTATTAGTGTAAAATTTTGAAACTGCATTCTTGGTAATTGGTTTATATATGACATATATATATATATATATATATATATATATATATATATATATATATATATATATATATATATATATATATATATATATATATATATATATATATATATATATATATATATATATATATATATATATATATATATATATATATATATATATATATATATATATATATATATATATATCCTTTAGATATTAGGGCGAAAAAAATGACATTCTGAACATCGAATAGTATGCATTATATTGTATATAAGCACTAACATTGTGTTTGTTTAAAAAGGGGGTTAAATTTAAAGATCATTTATGAAATGATAAACAAAGTATGGAATCCATTGATTACCTTTTCTCTAACTGGACTCAACAAATGACTTTCTTTACTCCATTCGAAGTTTTGTTAACAAGGTCAGCAGATATTTCTTCGGTTTTCGTAACCCATTGTTCTTGTACTGAGGGCTACATATTCTTTCTCATGAATACTCCAGTCGAAATAATTTCGGTAATGGACAAGCACTTGTTATATAATATATGTTATTGCGGTTGAAATAATTTTGATTGGCTTACATCTATTTTAAAACTCAAAACCTTTTTTGAATCAATCTGATAAAGAATTCTTCTCATTTATTTTTTCCTTTATTCATTTTCCTTATCAGATTCATTGATTGGTTGGTTGACTTTCACTGATCTATCAGATGATTGTCTAGCAGATTTTTCTTTAGGTGAATGAGTTCTTGGTTAATCAGCACAGTAAAATGATTCCATGAAAATATAATTAATTAGGCGATTTTCTATGCAATTACGACCTAATTGATTGCATCATCGTTTTTACTAATAAATCCACATCTTGTATTAACTTCCGTATTTGTTAATTCATTGATAGTTTCCCGGAAATTTTCACCGGTCAAACCTATTCCCATGAAGTCATCCAAAAGTAAAAATTTCATCCAAGTAAAACTGTCATTCAGTTATATCACGGAAGGATTCTGTTCTTGCCATCTTTCATTTCCTCTTTAATGAAATCATACGTTTAAATTGAATAAGTAATATAGAAATTTCCAATTAGGTTTTTCCTTGTTATTGTTGTTGGAACCAAGTGAGTATATCCTTTGTTGCTATATTTCTGAATGGCAGACCATCAAAATGGATGTGAATTATATGATTTTGTCAGAAAAACTAAATATTTTCATTATGAATTCTACATGAATGCGGGGACCATCAATTTGATTTTGGATCCTCTTGCTTCGTATTGATAAGTGGTTTGTTTATTTTAATTCTGATAACTGGATAGCACGTTCTTACAATCGTGGCCAACGTGGTGAATAAAGGGCAAAACCCCAGACATGACTAATGATATGTCTGAGGCCTTTATCCTGCAGTCTGAGGCCTTTGCCCTGCAGTGGACTAGAAATGGCTATATTTGTTGCTTATGTGTATATATATATATATATATATATATATATATATATATATATATATATATATATATATACTTAATGATTTTGCATAGTGCAGTAGTATCAATTTTTTAGGAATATACGACATCGGGAGAAACATGAACTATGTGAAAGAAATGCATCTTTATTTTCGTCTGATCCGTATCTCTATAAAGTCTGTCCTAATGGTTAGGAAATCTTTTGTTGTGGATGACTCATTCTCTTGCCAATATTTCCGCTTTGTTATTTACATTCTTCCTCCCCCCAGTTGTTTGCATGGAGCCACCTCTTCCCGCCCACTTCCCCGAAGCCTCTATAATTGAACTCTTATTTTTGTCGTTTTTAGGATACCTTATTTATTTCTTCTGACTCGACAAAGCCGAGTCAGAAGGAAGATCTCGAGGAAAGAGAAATCGTGCACTTTCTCAAAAGGTTTTTTCTAACTTCATGCTTCGTTTGATAAGGAAGGAATACGTCAGAAGGCTTTCATTTCCGGTTAATTCATCCAGTTCCTCGCTGGGGTTATTTTTACCCAAGATTTTCTTTATAGATAACATTTTTATTATCTTCATTTGAATTTTTTTCGGTATAGTGGCAGCCATAATGAGAAATCAGATTTCGAAAGAAAACGAGAAATATAGACTGTGGATTTGGCAACATTTGAGACGTTATTGTTGATTTTTCTCAGTTTAGAAAGATTATTTAGCGATCCCATTTTTTGAAGCTCTACTAAATAAGTCTCAGCAGCTATTGCCTGGTTTCCCTAGTGGCAACCAAGCTCAGGTGTAATGTACCTTTGTCACTAATCGTATCTTTTGTCTGTAGGATATTGTGCAACAGATACTTTCACTTATTAATTTAACTTTAGAATAACTCCTAAGTTATTATTAGTGTATTTTAAACATTCTAAATTATGTAATTACTGTATATACTTCGATTACAAAATACTTCTGTAATTAGGCGAAAAGTTATAGTTTTACATAACTTTCAGTTACTTCAGTAACTTATCTATTTCCAAAAATTCACCGAGAGAGAGAGAGAGAGAGAGAGAGAGAGAGAGAGAGAGAGAGAGAGAGAGAGAGAGAGAGAGAGAAGTTTTGAGAAAATTAAGTATGATCAGTTCTAGAACTCGTGATACACATTTATGGAAAAAAGGAAGACAAACGTCGGACTCCTTATTTATAATCCTTGCTAAACCCGTGGAAAATAGTTAGAAAGTTAATGTTGTTCTTAGTAACCCAACAATTTAAACTCGGGACTTTTTCATGTATGTTGCTAGGCTGAGACCCTTCCCCATCAGGCAGTTGTGAATATTATAAAAGGTCCCATTCTATATTTGATATTATTTTCGTCTCACTTCTTTGTTTCACACCTTTACAGTTAGTTACATATATTTTAGGTATCGTAATTTATATTTATGTATTTTTTTTTTTTTAACAGATTGAATTAAAGAACGTTTTTGAAGAGAGTGGGAGAAGAGATATTCCAATTTATTTTAGTTTTGTTTGGTAACCTTAGAGAAGCACATAGTTTTCCCCCAGAATAAATTAATTTGCAATGTGCTCTTATATATATATATATATATATATATATATATATATATATATATATATATATATATATATATACTGTATATTATATATATTACAATGAAAACAATAAGTGGAGACTCAATGTAGTACTCATGCATTAATGTATTTTTATCCCGATATCGTTGGAAACGTAATATGAATTGCACCCTAAGGGAATTCTAACCTGAATTATGACACCGTTACGGGTTGAAGATTTATAGAGAAGGATAGCAAGGTTACGGGCATATATATATATATATATATATATATATATATATATATATATATGTATATATATATATATATATATATATATATATATATATATATATATATATATATAAAGATACAGTTTTTTTCCAAGCTGTAGGTATAGAATGCTCTATACCTACTGCTTGGAATTACTTTATCATTATACAAATTTACCAAAAATCTGATAAATAACCGCCCAATAAGTTTACTCTCGGTAATATATAGAATATTTACAGTATCATATTAATCAAAATAGAAAGACAGCTAGACTTCAATCAACCAAGAGAGCAGGTTGGCTGTAGAAGCAGGTATTCAAGAACTGATCATATCCATGTAATTAACCAGGTAATGGAGAAATCGAAAGTATCACAAACAGCTATGTATGGCATTTATAGTCTATGAGAAAGTTATTAATTTTTCAAGCTTTAGCAGTAATAAAATCCCTTCAAAGACAAGGAATAGATGATTTATATGTTAGACACTTGAAGATATGTATATTCAAAGTACAGCAATCCTAGAACTACATAAAGGTAGTTAGAAAATCCGATTGAGGAAGGAGTTGGACAGGGAAACCTATCTCTCCTAAATTATTCACAGTTTTTAAGAATTTAGATTGAGAAAATGTATGGATTAACATTAATGGGACATAACTTGACTGCATATGATTTGCAGATGATATGGTTCTATTTATTGAATCATATGAGTAATTGCAAAAGATGATAGGAGATTTGAATAGGGGGAAGCAGAAATGTTGAACTGAATATGAATGAAACTTAAGATATTGTTCAATGAAAATGCTGGAGACAACAAATGAAGGTTATGTTCGAACCTCTAGAGAATGTTAATGAATATACGTTCTTAGGGCAGACAGTAAGTGCTTTCCCAGGACGTGAGACCAAAGTTAAAAGAAGGATAAACATGTGATAGAGATCTATTGGTTAACAGAATGAGATTATGAAAAGTAAAAATCCACTTTCTCTTTTAAGAAACGTATTTAATGAGGTGGTCTTACTCATCAGAAACTTGGAACCTTATTAAAGCCTTAGAACGTAAGATAGTTACAACTCAATGAACTGTGGAAATAGTAATAATGGGAATAACACTAGGAGATATAAAAAGATAAACATAAACACGAGATCAAACTAAAATAGAGCATATTCTTCCAACATGTAAAAAAAAAAGGGTCATGTGTAGGACATACGAGAATGACAGATAATAGATGGACATTAAGAATAACATAATGGGTCCATAGAGATTGGAGAAGAAGCAGGGAAAGGAGGAGAAGGCGATGGATTGCCGAGCTAAAAAAAATGCAGGTTTAGAGTGGCATAGAAAGACCGTAAACAGACACGAGTGGAAGGACATGTCAGGAGCCTTTGTCCTGCAGTGGACTATTCATGGCTGGCAATGATATATATATATATATATATATATATATATATATATATATATATATATATATATATATATATATATATATATATATATATATATATATATATATATATATATATATATATATATATATATATACACATATATGAGGGAGTTTGACGAATTTATCTAAATGTGCTTCTTTTGAATTGATTAGATTGATGTCTCAAAATGCTTTGAGTTTGGAAACATTACTCTTGATGAAGAAAGCTATTGGTATCTACTGTTGCGATTTGTATTAATCAATGCGTTTTTATCCTGTGTTTTAGTACAAAGAAAATAATTTAAAGGGACGCTCCTAGTCTTTTGCTTTTCCAGAGATCAGGTTCTCTTTTTCATCTTACTATGGCTTCCATCTTAAGTTTATTTTCTAACTAATAGCTGACAAGATTACAAGGAGAGAACACTAACCCCCCCCTCTCTCCTCTCTCTCTCTCTCTCTCTCTCTCTCTCTCTCTCTCTCTCTCTCTCTCTCTCTCTCTCTCTCTGTCAATAGACCCCTTTTATCAATACTTGTCTTTCACTACCTAATCGAGTTTTCAGTGCTGGAAACCTGAATTCTGTTACATTCTGACTCCTTCAATGAAAGTCAGTTGCTGGAATAAGATGTTCCAAAGGGACTTGTCTGCATTAAAGGAAGAAGAGAAATTGTGCGGAAAATAGCTTTGGTAAAGATGAATGATTGGGAACCCCACTCAAAATAAAACACTAACGAAGAGGCACTGTTTGCTTATTCAGTCTTAAACCACAATAATTAAAATTAATGATGATAACTAAATAAGTGATGACATATGACCAAGAAGTTGATATATAATCATTAATATCATAATTTCTTTCAGGCATAAAGATGTGTGCATATGTCCATACCCAGAAAAGTTGGGGTGTCCTTTTGAAAACGTCTCTGCCTATCGATCTGTTGGACTGAGGAATGAGTTCCACTAAGGCTCGATAGTTTCTCTTAGTGCCTGCAACCTCACCATCCTTGTGAGCTAAGACTGGGGTGTTTAGGGGAGCCTATAGGTCTGTCTGTTTAGTCATCAGTAGATATTGCCTAGCACTCCCTGGTCCTAACTTGGGTGACTGATCATATGGTCAGTCACCAAGGTATTGTGTTAATGTTCTAACTTTATATGTTGCTCTTCCTTTTTCTTGAAATAATGAACTTTTAAATCGACCTCTTTTTTTTGTGTGTGTTCCACTGCCTTATTTATCACCTTTTGCCATTTACCGAAAAATGTACATACTCTGATGTATATCTTCTTTTTCTCCTTCGTCATTTATCATTTCACTCATACGTGTAACTTTTCTTGTATCCGATATCAGCTCATTATGACAATATAACTGTCATTTGTGCTAACATATTTCGGGTCACAAAGACTTTAGGAAGATTGGACAAAGTTCCTCCTAGACACAATCTCTATTGATATAAGATACTATCCAGGCCCTAGTGACTCGAACTGAAAAAAGAAAGAGACGTGTAATCTCTACTGTACTGTCAATTTGTATTGTTTTGTCAACATTCGTAACGACGAGTCTTGTTATGATGCCGTGAGACCCAACGCTCAGACTTTTCTTTCTTTGCTCAAATAGGTCATTGTTAACTCACTGTTTGTAGTAACACTTCCATCCGCAATTTGTGTGTGGTTAAGTTGAAGCAAAACATTTCGTGTTCGAAAGGGCTTTAGAAAATTATTTTGATATTTATATATCTTTCAGAAAGCATTTTGTTGCATGTTGGTTTAGCGTAAAGATATCGGTAGCAAAATTCTTGCTCACTACAGGGTTTGTGGCCTTTATGCTGCGGAATGGTGCTGACCCTTCAAAGACTTTATATCACTTACAATGTTCCTTTACATTTTCGATATCCATTGTATTATAAGAAAGCTGTGATATCATCATCATCATCACCATCATCATCCCCACCTACGCCAATTGACGCAAAGGGCCTCGGTTAGATTTAGCCAGTCGTCTCTATCTTGAGCTTTTAAATCAATACCTCTCCATTCCTCGTCTCCTACTTCATGCTTCATAATCCTCAGACATGTAGGCCTGGGTCTTCCACCTATTCTACTATTCTAGTACCTTGTGGAGCCCAATTAAAAATTTGGTGGACTACTCTCTCTTGAGGAGTGCAAAGAGCGTGTGCCCAAACCATCTCCTTCTACCCCTCACCATGATCTTATCCACATATGGCACTTGAGTAATATTTTTTATAGTTTCATTTCTAATTGTGTCCTGCCATTTAACTAGCAATATTCAAATTTACAGAATCTGTTGGATACTGTTTCGTTGTCATACCACGACTCGTCCATACAGTAACACCGATCTCACTAAAGTGATATATAGCCTGGTTTTTATATGTAGTTTCAGGCGATTTATTTTCTAGATTTTACTTAACATAGCCTTTGTCATCCGTCGTTGAACTCCAATTCTAAAGACCTTGTATTACAGATCATCGTTTCTAAATATTTAAATTATTCTACCTCATTAATCTTTACTCCTTTCAATGATATTTCATCTTCCATTGCATATTCCGTTCTTATCATCTTTGATCTTCTGCTATTTATCTTGAGCCCAACCTCATGTGATATCTTATGCATTCTGCCAAGCATGCGTTATAAATCCTGTGGTATTTTGCTAATTAGGACAGAGTCATCAGCTTACTGTAGGTCAGCTAATTTCCTATTATCAATCCAATTCAATGCTTCTCCACCATCCCAAACTACTCTTTGCATTACAAAATCCACGGGGAGGATAAGCAACATAGATGACAATACATTCCATAGGAGTACGCACTGTTCACTGGAAATTCATTTGATAGGAATCCGATAACATTGAATTTGCACTTGCTATGCTCATGAACAGACTTAATTAAATTTACATACTTAAAATGAACTCCATAATAACGCAGGACTCTCCACAAAATTGGCTGGTGCACACAATCAAATCATAGTCCACAAATGCCATCAAAAGTGGATTTATATATTCTACACATTGCTGTAAAATATGTCAGTATAACTTCTGTCTTTTCTAAATGGTGCTTGTTCATCTTTCAGCTTTTCATCGATCTTTCTCTCCAGTCTCTTTAGAGTAAGCATACTATATAATTTCATGACAACTGACGTAAGTGTGACTCCTCTATAATTATTGCAATCAGTCAGATCTCATTTATTTGCCCTTTTCACAAACATTCCTAAGTTTTGCCTCTTCACGCCACATTCTACAAAATAATCTTGTAAGTACTCTGGGAATCACTTCATTTTCGGCCAATCTCATGTTATTCCGTCATATCCAGGGGCTTTCTATCTCCTGGGTTTTTTAATGATAGTTTCGACTTTAAACACAGTGAACTCATTAATGGTTTCTCCAAGGTCTTCCTCAGCTTCAGTTATATCAATCAAATTATTCCCTTTATATCTCCTATTCATGACCTCACTAAAGTGTTCCATTCAACGTTGCCTTTTTTCATGTTACGAGGGGTGTTCATTAAAGATTTCCCCTGACCTGCTTAGGAAAACAGACCTTCGATGCAATGAAACAAACTTATGGAGATGCTGCCCATCATATGATGTAAAACACTGGCAGTGCCAGTTCAAGTGTGGCCGAATATTAATCAAAACAGTGCCTGTTCCGGGACACCTCCATTCTGCCATTGATGAAGAGACCACCCATCAAGTACTTTAGAGGCTGCCATGTTGGAAGACCACTGTATAACTGTTCGTCAGTTAGTCCAAATTGTGAAGATAAATGTTGGGTCTGGAAAAAATAATTCAGGATCATTAGCACATACATAAGGTGTCTGCAGGGTGGATTCTCAGAGGCTCATTACTCCTTTTCAGAAGCAGGAACGGGTGGATTGCTCAAAGGCTTTATTGGACATGTTTTCAACAAAACCAGGAAGCCATTTTTGATAGACTTATCACAGAGGATGAAACATGGGTCCATCATTATGATTTAGTGACCAAAGTCCAGTCTATTCAGTGGAAGCACTTTAACTCACCACCCCCAAAGAAGGCAAGAGTGCACCCCTCTGCAGGAAAGGTTATGTTTACCATTTTCTGGAACCAACATGGAGTAGTGATGACGGATTTTCTGGCCAAGTGTTGTGAAAACCCATCAAACTCAAAAGTCGTGACATGCTGACCAGAGGAGTCCGACTCCTGGAAGACAATGCTCCAGTCCACAACTCACATATTGCCCAGACAGAGGCGCACTCTTGTGGCTATGAAATTCTTCCACACACCCCTAATTCTCCTGACCTGGCACTATCTAACTTTCACCTATTTCCAACCATGAAGTCATTTTTGGAAGGAACACGTTTTCCAGATGGTGAGACACTGATTGCCAAGGTGGAGTCATAGTTTGAGGCTCAACCCACCGACTTTTACAAACAAGGTCTCCAGAGTTGCATAAAACCATGGGAAAAATCCATAACCTGGGTGGTGCCAATGTGAAGAAAGACTAATAACTGTACCAAGTTTTGTCTGTCTATCTCTATTGGAAGTAGGTCAGAGGAAATCTTTAATGAATGCCTCTCGTATGTTGTTATGACAGATCCACCTCTCTTTTTGATGGGTATATGCTTCTTTGCCCCTGTAGAGATTTCATTAATAGTTCTATGAACAATTCTTATACCATAGCCAGCCCCTAAATTCATAGCTTAGTCAGCTTTACTTTCCCATCTAAATATTCTCTCCAGTCATTCCTGGCTGTTTTGACCTCAATATCAATACTGGAATTCTCTGCTCTACCTTGTAATTTTCACAACTTCCTCTAAAACTTTCAACAATCAATTATTTCTGTCTCCTTTTATAGTATCGCAATTATCATTTAATATCCAAGGCTTTCTCGTTGTAACTGCTTGTCCCAAAATTTCACTTCTGACTGACTGATAAATGTTCTTAATATCACACCATTCTTCGTTAATTATCTGCTCTTCGTCTCTTAAAGTCTCTTAGACTGCAAATCGATTCCTACATTCACTATCAAAGATTTTTCTGTGCTCATCTTCTTGAAGGTCAGTTGTATCAAACTTAGGTATGCTATCTATATTTCTGTTGGGTACTTTCAGTTTTTATTTCAGTGTGGCAATAAGGAGCTGGTGATCACTACCAATATCTGCACCTCTATAGCTTCTTACATTTCTCAGAGTCCTTCTCTTTTTATTAATGGCTATGTGCTCTATTTAATTTTTGTAATTGGTGAAGTCCTTTTCTATATATGGATGTCCTTGTGCTGAAAAACAGTACCTCCAGTAATACGATTGTTTGTTAAACTAAAACTTAAAAAAGTGTGCTTAATTTTCTATTGCAACTTCGCCGGGACCCTCAACACCCATCACATCTTCTGTACCTTGATTATTCTTCCCAACATTAGCATTGAGGTTACCAATCACATTTTTCATCTCTCTCTCTCTCTCTCTCTCTCTCTCTCTCTCTCTCTCTCTCTCTCATATACTACACTCTGCAGTTCTTCACAGTATTCATCTTCCCTTTCTTCAGGGGAATCATTTGTTGGTGCATAGCAAACTATAATACTTATATTACACTGCTTCAATTTAAACTTTGCAAGTAACAATCTACTATTCACAGCTTTCCACTCGATTATTTCCTTCTCCGCTCTTGGTGTCCTCATTCCTACCCCTTCTCTTCCAACGCCATCTGTCCTTTTTGAATAGATATAATATATATATATATATATATATATATATATATATATATGTATATATATTTCCTTGGTCTAAGGTTTCCTTACCAATCCCCTTTCAACGTCTTTCATTTAGGGCCAAGGTATCCTAACTATATTTCATAAATTCCTCTTTCGCTTGAATGTAACTTCCCAATCTGATTAATGGTTCTGACATTCCTATTACCAATTTTCAATTTTTCTTTAGCATTTATAAATCGGGAGATTCTTAGTACCCCACTACGCTCGAGACTGGCGGTCATTTTATCATTTTCTCTTTCCATAGACTAAATTCATAGAGGATTCATTGGCTAGATTCATCAAAGGATAGCCATTTCCTTGTGATGTACAGTGCCTATCTAAGGCAAATGACCCCTTCCAGTCTGTACTAATTCCAGTAAGATCATCCGCCAAGCTTCAGGAGTAGAAGCCGAAAATTCATCTTGTCTATAGCCGCAAACCCAATCCGTCACCCTGCTGCCAGGGACTTCAACGAGATTTAGGGGGCATTTCCTCCGCATTAAAAGTTCTCTGAACTTTACCCGGTTGCTTATCTGCTCATATAAGCGTTGGGAAATATGGATTGCTATGATACACCAACTAGCACGGTATGTGTGTGTGTGTGTGTGTGTGTATATATATATATATATATATATATATATATATATATATATATATATATATATATACATATATATATATATATATATATATATATATATATATATATATATAATAACTTTCATTTTATAAGATAATTTATTCTCTAAATTCTTCATAATGTGAGAAATAGCAAGGGAGAATCCTTCAACAGAAATAAAAGTACGAAGAAAATGACAAAGTTGATTTTACTTTATAGTAACGAGTAATAACAGAAATAGTTTAAAGAGAATTACGTAAATAAAAGGTTAACGTCAACTATAATGAAATGATGGTTTTGTTATCCCATCTATCTCACACTTGAACCACTTGGATTCATCCTTTCGAAAGCTGTCCCCTTTCCTTCTATATTATCGTGTCAGCTCTAATTAAGCAATGTCATAAATGTATTAACGTTAGTTGACTTGAAATTCTGTTTTTTTACTAACTGGGATTGCTTTTGTTGATCTTTAGTACTTACTTTGATTTGCATTCTGTTTTCATTGAAAAGAGTAATTTTTCATTTTTGTTTTCTCGCAGACTCAAAGCTGTTCAATAAAGTGATGTTTTCTTGTATTACTCCGTTTCTCAAGAATTTGTACTAGTTTTAATGTATTTATTATGCAATTCTTTTATACCCTTTTAAAATGAAAATGATGCGTTGCCACTTCTTCTATGATCTGCTCTACTATAGTTAACGTCCCTTCATTTGTATTTTAAAGAATATCAATTACAAGCACAAGAGTTTTTTTTATGGAAAATGAGTATAGTAAAGTAAAAAGAACTTGCTATTGTACATTAAATTCAAGATTCAAATTTGTTCTGTAGAACTTTGTTCATGTATTCACTATTATTTAACTTGCTGTATGAGGGTGTTAACTGTGCGAAAGCAGTTTCTACGAACAAATTGTTTACTTGTTTTAGCCCTGTCTGTTTAAGAAGAAAGGTGCAACAATGATTTAGTCCCTTCCAGAAAGGTAACTTCATATTAACTGTGAAATAGATGAGGAAAGTACATAGGTAAAAAATTATATGAAACAATAATGAAAGTTAAAAGCCAAATTTTAGTAAATTACGTGAATTACTTTAGCATATAGAAGAGAGAGAGAGAGAGAGAGAGAGAGAGAGAGAGAGAGAGAGAGAGAGAGAGAGAGAGGAGAGAGAGAGGGGGGGGGTTTAGGTTTGATCCGAAATAAGGTTTGCGCAAGTATGTTTATGGAAATGTTTGCATCTGAATCCGTTGGTAAAGTATTCTCCAGAATATAGAACGATGAACTTTTTTTTTTCTACATTTGTATTATATTTGCGAATTATACACGTTTTCATTTTGTTCTAATGCATCATTGTTGTGATGAAACACTCCAGGTTGGAGTAATATAACTAAAAGGCTACGCATTAACATTGATTTTTTCCAACTAATTCTGTTCACACCCCACTTGCATTTATCTTAATTGGAGAAAATTACACCATCAAATTGCCAAAAACTTCCCTTTATTTAAGTTTTGATTACTTTTGAAAAACATTTCGAAATTCTTTCTAAGCAGAATTTATATTACAGTTGTTTTTACTGTTGCAGCGTCAGTAATATAAGCCTGTGTATAGTCAATCTTGTAATTTTTCTCTTAGGCATTCATGAATCAGTGTGCTTAAAAATCGTTTAGTTTTATAATCAATTTATCTTATGAAATTAAAATAGTAAGATCACTCTCCCACTGCAGTAATCATAGAAATTTAATTGTTGCAGTGTCTACTATTTTATTAAATTGATAATGTATGACCAAAGAAAGAAATTTGATACACCGCATCTTATGATAAATTACGCCTCTCAGAAAATGCTGTGATTAAAGCTCACAGACTAAAAAACAAAACGATTAATAAGTGCCCGGAAGTGCACGTTTTTTAATTTATTTAAATTACGCAATAATATGGTAAATTCAAAAAATTTTCTTGTTTCCACCTCTAAATTCTCATTTCCTGTTATCTTTCAGTTCTTTCTCTTGTCTGAAATCATTCCTTTCTCCTTAGTGGCTTCTTGATGATGCAACACCCTTCATCAGCTTCAAGGTTAAAAACATTTTTTTTTTCTCAAGACGGTAAGAGAAGAGGTCTTGTGGAATATGTTATGTTTCTTGAGAGAGAAACAATTCTTTTTTCCAGTCTGTGTTTATTTTTTCCTCAGTATTTTTTTTTTTTTACTTGTGGCTAAATGTTCAAAGGTCGCCCATGTGAGGGTGGGACTGAAATATATATTTTATGATCTTGGTCTTTTTGGATTTGGATTTGATTTTCAAGTTTAAGAAGAAAATCCCTTTATTCATATTTTTAAACTTTCCAATATCAGTTGAAAGTAGCATTTATGGTCAAAGTTTCTCAACAATATGTGAAAGGATCTTATGGACAACAAGGTATTAGGCATATAAAATACCATTTTTCAAACGTATGCTAGTCTCTAAATTGCCATTCCAAAGATTTACTGTACAAACTTGGTCTGCAAGAGAGAGAGAGAGAGAGAGAGAGAGAGAGAGAGAGAGAGAGAGAGAGAGATTTCCACATAAATAAGTTTCATAGACATTATATTCTTCATTTTACTGCTATCTCCTTAAACATAATCCAGCTTATTTATAAATACACTGCTAACAATAACCCACAAAACAGATTCTTTCTATAGCAGAAAATTTAGCGAAGGGAAGGAAGAAAATGACATACAACCAATATTATTGGTAATATCACTTAGAAACAGGAGACATCATCTTTATAATTCATGCAAAAACCCTCGCAGGTGACTCACATGAATAAAAAATAAAAGTACAAGAGCTTCAGTTTTATTCTCAATCGGAGGAAATGGGGTCCTGATTTATGTGATATTTCTTATTTCACAGCTGATTAAATATATTGCGTCAATAAAGTAATTCATTTGCTGTTCGTTGCAGTTGAGAAAAATATAACAATACAGCTTCCAATTTATCAAATATAATGCTTCGAATCACATCTTAATATTGTATTTTCATGGCCTTGCATTATTGTTAGTCGGTAAATACTGTAAATTTACAGAGGAAAGCATAATTTCCGCATTATTTTTTGTAAATATCATTTGATATTGAAAGCATCGATCATGTACTTGTTTCCATAACCCTTTTCTTAATGGTTAGTTTTTGGTAATTTGTTTGATTTTTCTCAGATAGCAAGTCACCTTGGCTATTGTCTCTTGGTTTTAACTGTTAATTGTATTAAAGAAAATATAGCATTTTGCTAACAATTTTATCTTCCAGGTTTATTGTGAGGAAAGGGCTTTATTTTGGTTTTTGTAACAACAAAAATCTATGCATTTATATTTTCTATATATAATTTAAACTGACTCCATGAGAAATGTGAACATAACTATTTCACCGACAATAAACCGCAGTAATAATACAGTGTATCGAAGGCAATAAATGTTTAATAATGGAATATTCCAATCGCTTTGAGGTGGAATCATTTCGATATTGTGAGGCATTCAGTTGTAACATTTGAATAATATCTAGGCATCGAAATGCTTTAGACATATCAAGAAATATAGTTCAAACATAAATGAAATTAGAATGTGAACAAATTAATCGAATTATCATTTCCTTTACTTCTTTATATATCTGCAAATATAAGTTCCAAGACTTAACTATTCAGAATCGATTAGTTTTAAGATCACAAAATCAATTGTCGAGAAAAAATCTTATTTACTAAAGACAAAAGCAATTTTTGGTCTTTTGTTCGTGCTTGATACAATAATGTTGGTCATGCCTGAATTTGCCTTAATAATTTAGAGATTCTATACGTGGCTTCAATTAATCTATTTAGATTAAGTGGATTAAATATATTTAATTTATGTTGAGGTAGATTGTCAAGGCCAGTTGTCTTTCTTTCGGATTAGACAGAAGCAAATATTATCAGTTTAAGCGTTGGTGGTCACTTCGCTTTTTCAGAAGGTTTCAACAATATTAAAATGGAACTCCAGACATCATAGGTTCACATACTCACTGGAAATAAAATGTACTTTATTTTAGCGAGTTTTCATTTTTATATGTCTTTTTCGAGTTTTTCTGTTTCTGATCCTTAAGATACAACGTAAAACTTTCAGTATTACTGGTTCCTATTTTTATCAGAACATTTCTCATTGAGCATTCATGTTTATTCCCTTGCCCTTTGAGTCATTGCCTGAATCTTATCATTTTATCCCGATTGAATAAAGGAAAAATTCACAGATTTTACAATAGTTTTACTGAATGGTAGTATTCAATGACGCTATTTTTTTATATTCTAACCTTTATCAGCAGAAATCCTTACACAGGTTAAGGATGTATAAGAATTATATTATTTCCATATCTTTTGCTATACTCCGTATTCATATTAGCGAAAACCAGGTAAAAATTATACTTTTTCTGATAGAATTGAGTTGAATTGATAGAGACAATAAGTTCTCTCTCTCTCTCTCTCTCTCTCTCTCTCTCTCTCTCTCTCTCTCTCTCTCTCGTCAGTGACCAAATTCTTTTAATACATTCTACAGTTACCGTATTCAGTGTTTCATGTTCATATTATATATCCACGAATTCACGTTACATTTTACATATATTCACAAATGGTATTAACCATAATAATTCAATTAGCAGTAGCAGATATATTCGACACAGCATTATATCTGTGCATTTGTGTATGTGATGATATTTGAATTCCTTTAATTGCTGGTGACCAGACACTCCCCTGTTCGTTCTGTAAATAGTAAAAAAAAGACAGAATTATTTAAATAATTCATCAGTTTAGGTAATATGAGTGTATATTTTACTGAGTGAATGAGAATCGGGTTATATGTAAGGCATTGTAATAAAGTTCGGGTGTTGAAACTTGCGGAATTTAGGTAAAGTAAGCGGTTAAGGTATGGTGATATTGCTACAATGTATTTTGATTGAAGAATTATTAAGGATATTCTGATTGAAGCTTTAGTTACTATAATTGCACTTTTGTTTTACCGAATTTACGATGTTTTTTGTATGCAATGAAGCATCTATGAGCCTATGTATTTTCATAGCATAATATTTATTATTTGTCCAGGTTTTTTTTTTTTTTTTTTACTTTAGTAGGCCAATAAATGATATCTTATTGTTACTTTATTTTTCGCCAATTATCTGCATCAGTATTTTAATATTAAGGCAAACTTTACTAGCTTTAGAGTAGGCTAACCTACTCCATTCTTATTATTATAGTTTAAATAAAAACAAAAACAAACTTCTTTGTAACTCATGCCAGTTATCTTTCTACCTTTCTAATTTGTAATCCTTTTCTTCCATCTACCCTTTCTTGTGAACTTTTTTTATGTTCCACTGTCTGTTTTCATTTCTTTTACGATTTGTCTCATTTCTTTCTCTGCACACGTCACCCATTTTGTTTTCCATCCTTTCTCTCTACAATTCTGCAGTTTACTAGATGTCTAAGGTATTATGTATTGCAGTTGAATGAAGGCTATTGGCTCGGTAATGGCGGCGAGCTTAGACGATGGATAAACAAGGTGTAATGAGAATACGTTTCCAATGAATAAAGCGTAATGAGAATATGCCACCGATAAATAATGTGTAATAATCATGCGTTTCCTTTGCTGATGTATCTTAGTGAGGTTTCATCTATATTCTGTCGTCTCTGATGTAAGCAATTAGAATATTCCATATATTACATCTTTATTTTGATTTCATTTTAAGAGGGTTGTGGTGACCTACTGGAAACGTCCCTGCCTGCCGATTTGATGGATCTGAGGTTCGAGTCCCGCTCAATATCGGTAGTTTCTTGTAGTGTTTGAAACCTCACCATCCTTGTGTGCTTAGGATGAGATGTTTGTGGCTGTCTATAGGTCTACCTTCTGGGTCATCAGCAGTCATTTCCTGGCTCTTCCTGGTCATAGCTTGGATGGGTGGGGTCTTCGGGTGTTGATCATATCTATCTATGGTCAGTCGCTAGGGAATTGTCCTGCTAACTGGGAAATTGCTACTGTCCCTTGCCCCTGCCATTTATTTGCGGGCGCTAAACTATTTCTTCCGTAATGCTGAATGATAAGGAAACTCTGGTTTTTGTGAGCATAATATCTCCTGCTACACCAACAGAATACTTATATATCAAGAAATCAATCTCCAAACCAATCTATACTAACAGACGCTGATTTTAAATTGCAGTAAAAAACATTCTTTCAAACATTTCAAAGAAAAAGTCAGTTTCCTGAAAAAAGATGTCGGAAAATTAAACCAAATACATAAATTTTGGCAAAAAAAAAAAAAAAAAAAATATATGAAGAACTTCTATTAAAGGAACACATCACACAAAAGGGTAATTTGATTCACTTATTACAGAATATACAAGGGACACACCACACATTGACGGGGGCCGAGTGACCAGTAAAGAAAGGCGACTTAACTACTGAATTACAGGCGAGACAGACAGACACACACAACAAAGGAGTTGAGAACTAAATAGAGACAGACAAGTCAACACTCAAAATGAAGGAGTGTGTCGATCGTAGAGACTGCTTTTTTAAAAGGCCTTATCAAATGGAACGTCTGCAAAAGTTACCAATTATCATATTCCAACAATGCACAGATGCAGTGCAAAATGAAGATTGCTATGGTAAATAAATCAATTAGAGAATTATGAATTTCTCCTCAAAAAAGGGTAAATAACCTTAAAGTAAAAGGTTCCAGGAGAGCATTTTCAAATATTCACCTCAAATAATAGGAGAAATTATCTTCGGAAGGTCAACCATTATTATCTGTAACGTCACTGGGGATGAACATCATAAATTTAAAGAAAACAAAGATAGAATAAAGTCGTGTATTCAGCATTACGACTGTTGTCTTGAAAATCCTTGTTGGTCAGAGGATAGTTCAGTAGTCTGGCCCTCTCCAAGTATGATAAGCAAGGACATTTGTCATGATTTACAGGTGCTACATTTAGGTCCAGGATTCAATTTCTTTTTATATCAGCCTTGTATACAGCTACAGTACTATCAGCCTTGTATACAGCGTACGTTTGGTATATATTCAAGATATCAACGAGAACATCGGCGTAAAATTGTGCTATTCTTCCAGTGCTTACAGCCACGGAACTCAGTGTATAGCCACGTGACTCAGTGAGTCAGTGTATATGTGCACAATTTTGCTCCCATAAGGTACGAGAACATCGCCGTAAAATCATGCTATCATTCTAGTGCTTAAAGCCACGTGACTCAGTGTATATGTGCACAATTTTGCGCCTATAAGGAACGAGAACATCGGCGTAAAATTGCGCTATTATTGCGCCGTTAGGAACGAACAATAAGTGTTTCCTTTCCCCAGTAAATATCGGCGTAAAGCTGTGCTTATATTCCCAGTGCTTACAGCCACGTGTCAGCGTATATCTTGAATATATACCAAATGTGCGCTGACGTCACGAACTTCTCTTTGGTTGACCATGTTGACCATGTCGGTTCCAGGTCGTTTAGTACCTCCTCAACCAACCAACCCTTTCCCCCCTTTTGCGTAACATATCTTGCTATTTTTTGCCTTCCCAGCATTTAAAGGTCCTCCTAATTACTGTACAAAAAGAGGAGGCTGCAGGAATGCATAATTTTGGAGTAAATGGAGATCGTGCTCTTGTAAACAATTATCTTTTTTTATTCTAAAGAATTGATGATATATAATTTCAAATCGAAGTATGATACTTACATTAACACAAGTTGAAAAAGGAAGTGCCACTGTTCTGTCAGACCCTTTTATGCTATACTGAACTGTTTTCATTCTATAGTATATTGACCGGTAAACGGACTTTGTTCTTCCCCATAGAATGAAATAATAAAGGAGAAAAGGGTTTTTACTATTGTTTTGACAACAATGAGATCGCAGAGGTGTTTGGGTGCCTTCTCGTTGAGAAGAATTAGAACCGTAATACATTTTATTTTAATTAATACTATTATTCTTATCAAATGTAACAACAGTTTTTTTTTTCAACAGAAGATTTCTTCTTGTTGGTAATCAATAAATAAAACAGCAGTAGGTTGTAGGTTGGCCAGGGCACGAGCCACCCGTTGAGATACTACCGCTAGCGAGTTATGGGGTCTTTTGACTGGCCAGACAGTGCCACACTGGATCCTTCTCTCTGGTTATTGTTCATTTTCCATTTGCTTACACAAACACTGAATAGTCTGGCCTATTCTTTATGTATTTTCCTCTGTCCTCATACACCTGACAACACCGAGATTTCCAAACAATTCTTCTTCTGTGAAGGGGTTAACTACTGAACTGTAATTGTTCAGTGTCCACTTTCCTCTTGGTAAAGGTAGAAGAGACTTTAGCGATGGTAAGCAGCCCCCCTAGAAGGACACTCCAAAATCAAAGCATTGTTCTCTAGTCTTCGGTAGTACCATAGCCTCTGTACCATGGTCTTCCACTGTCTTGGTTTAGAGTTCTCTTGCTTAAGGGTACACTTGGGCATACTGTTCTATCTTATCTCTCTTCCACTTGCTTTGTTAAAGTTTTTATAGTTTATATTGGAAATATTTATTCAAATGGTGCTACTGTTCTTAAAATATTTTATTTTTCCTATTTCCTTTCCTCACTGGGCTATTTTCCCTGTTGGAGCCCCCGGGGTTATGAAATCTTGCTTTTCCAACTACGATTGTAGCTAAGCAAGTAATAATGATAATTTCTTATAAAAGAAGCCTAAAAGTATAGAATAATAAAACAAATTATATTTATACAGATTGTTTCTTTATTTTAAATGAAGAAGTATACAACTGCAAAAAAAAAAAAAAAAAAAAAAAAAAACGAGAATAATTGAGTTTCGAGGAAGCTTCGTGGAGTGCGTTGTGTGTTTACGATATTTGCTCTGGTATGCTTTTGTTGAGCCACATGTTTACTACTCAGTCCCTTTGATCTCCCCTGAAATTCGCTGAACTTTGAACGAAAGGGCGCAGACAAACGGGGAGAAGTTTGTATATGGAAGGATGCAATTCTAAATAGATTTAATTGAAGGTATATTTGCTCTTGTGTGATTAGTTATGAAATGGCATTTATACTTATATACAAATTCATACTGATATTGAGAATACCACATTTATATTACACTGTGATAGATTATAAATGACTTTACAACAAGATTATATGTATGAGTGTTTCAGTAATATCTACGTATGTAAAGTATATGTTACGAAACATTATTTACATTAAACCGAACCCAACTTTAAACATCAATACACACTTTGTGTTCTATTTTAATGATAATCTATCAACATGTATACAAAAATTAGTCTCTTTTATAAATAACGAATGGAATGAGGAAATAGTCCTTTAGTTTAGTCTGATCATGCCTCTTCCTCACTGACCTAGAGGCTATCAATTTTATTTCCCTTCTTGCGAGATTCCTATAAAGATTACCATCCTAAATTGCATGAGGTTGCTTTATGCACTGTAAGGGCCCTTCCTTAGGTCTGAGTAAGAGGAGTAGAATTGAGAACTTCAGCAAAAGTGATTTATGCAATGTTGGAAAAGGAGAGAAACAATCAAGTAGAGTTAACATAGGAGGGATCGCTCATAGAGTGATAGTCAAAGGATGATTATTTATAAAATTGTTGATCACTAATGGAAATAGAAGCGACTATAATGAAAGAAATTTTTTCATAAACTTCTCATTAGACGGAGGGAAATAATAAACCAGGAAATTGAAACGTAAATATAATTTACCACAAAATCATAATGATAAAAGTCATACATAGGTGGAGAATTAGGGAAAGAAGGATGGTAAAAAAAAAAAAAAAAATATCTGATCCACGCCACGGTCAAAACACTCGGTATGGTGGATATGGGTTTCTTGCGTGTATGTATATATATATATATATATATATATATATATATATATATATATATATATATATATATATATATATATATATATATATATATTATATATATATATACACATATATATAATGTGTGTGTAAGTTATACATTTTTATCCTTATGGTTTTTTAGCTAAAGATCTAATTGTAAGATTCAATGGCACCTCATTTTTGCCTATATAAGGAAGGTAACGCCCTTTCTTACATGTTGCAAACGTTGCCTGACGCGTCGAATTAATTTCAGGCAGAAACATTTTATTACTGTAATTCTTTTTTTAAATAAACTTTAGAGTACCTTTAAGACGATAGACAAGATGTCTCTTCGGCTTTTACTCCTGGTGCCTAACCGATGATCTTACTGGAATAAGTATGGATCGGCAAGGGTCGCTTGTCTTAGATAGGCACTGTGCATCACAAGGAAGTAGCTATCCTTTGATGAATCTAGCCAATGAATCCTCTTTTGAGGCCCTTTGCGTCAAAAGGCACAGCAGGTGATTATGATGATTAAAGTTTAATCATTATTTTTGTCGTCGGAGAATAGTTGTTGTGTTATTTTCTCTCTACTGTATATTTCAGATACTAAATACATTGCATAGTTAAGTACAGATATATCATCTTTTGATATGGCCAGGGTTTACATAGAAACATATAAATTTTTAACTGTTTTCCAATTACTATATATGTCTTTTAATATAAACAGTATTTATCTGATTTTCGAGGTAACTTGCCGAAATAAAAATGATTGAGGAGAGAAACGAGACGAAGAGATGAGAGATGTTCTGGAAATTTTAACGAATTCGTGCACGTGATAATTGATGAAATGCTCAACGAAAAGACATTATTGAGGAGGGAATTATTAGCTATAAAAAAAAAATACTTTTCGTTTCGGAAAGACATTTTTGCGCGTTTAAAAATTCTTTATAGGATATTTTAACAAATCGAACAAGTATTAATTTTCTAGTTTTATGATATATGTTTTATTATATAGAAAAAAAGCTTGACTATAAGTAAAGAACTATGCAATTTCATTCAATTTATTATAGATTTATTGCTGTTATCTTAGATTCAGGGAAACCAATCTTTGTATTGAAGTGTAGAGAAGGTGTTTCAAAGTGTTTTTCTTTACAAGCTGTCGTTAAATTATATATATACATATATGAATTATATTGCTGTGATTAAGACCAAAGAGTTTCCAAATATTTTATGTTTTTGTATGGTTCTTTCCCTGTGGTAATATCATTTATATATTTAATGATTGATGAATAATGACAGTAATGATGAACATATGATGCATTGTTGGTCGATGTTGTCATTTTCCTGTTTAGAAAAAAAAATTTAATCGCATTAGTATGTTATACATTATTTTTGCCAGTGATGAGATATGAAATATGGAGCCGATGGAGAAATTTCATTCAAAATAAGTGGAATAACGTGGAAGGACCTTCTTGAGAGAGAGAGAGAGAGAGAGAGAGAGAGAGAGAGAGAGAGAGAGAGAGAGAGAGAGAGAGAGAGAGAGAGAGAGAGAGGTGGTGTTATTTTAATTGAATGTAAGTGAAACTTTTTTTTCCACCGACACTGCTTCTTGAATAATACGTTTTGCATGAAAAATACCGTGTTCCCAATAACCTAATCCGTTGGAAGTACAGTGCATAATGTTAATTGCTTTCTCGGAATAATCATTATAGATAATTGTGGCCATGTGCCTTACATTTTTTTGGAGTGCGATGATTAGTTATCAAGAAGTGTTCCTAAGATATTTTCTTCTGTTTTTATTTCAGACCGCCATATATATATATATATATATATATATATATATATATATATATATAAATATATATATATGTATATATATACATATATATATACATATATATATATATATATATATATATATATATATTGTGTGTATATGTGTATGCATATATATATATATATATATATATATATATATATATATATAAATTTTGTGTTAGTTTTAGTAATCTTTTGCGTGGTAGTTTTCAAGTCTGTTTTGGGTGGTATTGTTCGTATGCTTTTAATTGTTACGTTTAAGGGTTATATTTAGTTTAAATTGCCTGTTTGTTCAAGAGTTCAGTTTTATCAAAATTAAGGAAGATAAAAGAGTTTGTTAAAGAAATTTAATCAGCAAGTAAGATTCAAGGGTGTAGACTTTGCTTTTGACATCCCACCACCGCCGTACATATTTTATGTGCATTCGTGAATACTACTGTATATGATAATGTTGGAGAGATTTGAAATTTTTCTTCTTGACATTTTTTCTTCTCCCTTTGAGTTCTTAACGGTGTTGTAAGATACATCGTCTCAGATTTGTTTTGTCTTCTACTAAAGCTACAGTCTCTTTCACAATTTTTATTTGAATTGTAAATTATAGCGGGTGGTGAGAAGTCAGAACTTTCAAAAGTCACAATGGTCTCCACTGCTAAGAGCCCGTGACTTTTACCCTCTTCTCCAAGATAAAGTCTGTAGTAGATTTTCCCCCCGTGTTCTTTATTTAAAAATACCCTCGCCTTTAATGTAACCAGGATCAAACATGAAATTGGGTTAACACATTAACCTCAATCCGAGAATACTTTCAGAGAACCGAAAAGCTAACTCCTGACC
>NC_090727.1:13113609-13188609 GCF_036898095.1 Palaemon carinicauda | reverse complement strand
ATGTGCGCTCACTCGTGGCCGTCATTGAAGAGCTGGGCAACCCTTTCGAGGAGGACAGTCAGGACTTGCTGGTGCTCGACACAAAGGAGATCGCAGACCCTGCAGTCATAGAAACAGTCCGTAACGCCAAGCAGATTGGCCAAGACCAGTTTGAAGCATTCTCAAAGGAATGCATCGTGGACAGAACCAAGTCCATTGAGGTGGCAATCCACCGGAACAAGCTACCACTGTTTGCGACCAAGAGAGGACCCAATATACCCAAAGGAAAAGAACAGGTCAAATCTCTGAAGAATGATGTTGCGCTCTTCGCACGATTATATATCGGCTGCCAGACCCGTGATGGGAATCTAGAAGAGTTCTTCAGGCATGAAAATCAGCAATGCCCTCCAGCTTTATCTGACGGAGGGAGACTGTACCTAGGGAGCAAGAGTGACTTGCTGGTGTGCCTTGAAGGCCATGCTGAGCCTCAGTTTGAAGCTCCTACTGTCACTGCTGTTGTCCTCGATGGAGCAGTAATCGTACAGATGTTGAAGCCGGGTACTGCCAACACGTTCGAGGAATATGCACAGCAAGTGTTCATCCCATACGTTGTACAACGTTTCCAACATGTATCACGTCTTGACCTTGTGTGGGACAGCTACAGAGCAGATTCCCTGAAGGCATCAACCAGAGAACAGCGTGGAAAGGGAGTACGTCGGCGTGTTGTCGACTCAGCAGTCATACCAGGAAATTGGCAAAGTTTCCTGCGAGTTGATAGCAACAAAGTGGAGCTCTTCAGCTACCTCTCCACCATGCTTGCAGAGTCCTTTCAAGAAGAAGGCAAGGAACTGGTCGTCACTGATGGGGAGCAGGTGATCTGTGTTCCACAGCAAGAGGATGTCAACTCACTCGCACCATGCAACCAAGAAGAGGCAGACACCCGCATGATGCTACATGTAGCACATGCTGCACAACATGGTCACCACCAGATACAGGTTCGAACAGTAGACAGTGACGTCGTGGTCCTAGCAGTGATGGTAGTCCAGAAACTACCAGCTGGAGACGAACTCTGGGTAGCCTTTGGGACAGGCAAGAACTACCGCTACATTGCAGCCCATGAAATAGCTTCCTCCCTTGGTCCAGAGAAGGCATGTGCTCTTCCAATGTTTCATGCCATCACAGGGTGTGATACTGTGTCAGCCTTCGTCGGACATGGGAAGAAATCTGCCTGGGCAACATGGAACACGCTGCCAGAACTCACTGATGCCCTGCTGAGTCTGGCAAATGCACCCACAAGCATCCAAGAGGATACAATGCATGTCATCGAGAGGTTTGTCATACTCCTGTATGACCGCACAAGCAAATGCAAGGACGTCAACAAGGCGAGAAAGCAGCTCTTTGCAAAGACGAACTCTGTTCAGAACATCCCGCCAACCTACGCTGCTCTGGAGCAGCATGTGAAGAGATCTGCCCTTCAGGGTGGTCATGTCTGGGGCCAGGCATTGGTACCAACGCCCGTGCTCCCTCCACCAACAGACTGGGGCTGGCATCGGAGTGATGATGGGCTCTACACACCACTCTGGACCACACTCCCTGAGGCATCCAAGGCCTGCTATGAGCTGGTGTCTTGCGGATGCAAGAAAGGCTGCAAAAACCGCTGCAAGTGCAAGAACGCTTCACTGCAATGCACTGGTCTATGTTTCTGTGAAGGCGAATGCCAGTAGATTGGGACAGAAAACTTGCTAACCAACATTATGATCTGTAGACATTCATAATTCTGGTGACCAGATTTGAAAAGTTCGGAATCATAATTAACATAGTGTGGCAAAATCTACGTTATTGTATTACATGTATGTACTGCAGGATTACACAAGTACTGTGCCTAGAGACTGGGCTTTTGGTCGACTATATAACTACAATCTGACCATACTGTAAACTTCCCGTACTCTGTGTATTATTTTGACTAGCAATTTTGCCAGCAATTTGAAATAAAAAAGCAACTTGAGCAATTAAAGTGTGTTCCTGAAATCAGGTACTGGTTATTAGAGGTATTATGTCATTGAGTATTGAAATCTTCATCAAATGTCCACTTTTTCCACAAAATGGCGGCCAGTTTGGGGGCCATTTTTGAGAAGATTCATCTAAATATCTGTTAAACATTTATTGATGTTAATTCTGATGTAAAAAAAGGGAATTTTGGCCCATCTAGCACCAAACTAACGACACATAATGAAGTCTATGTAATGACGCTAATGTTAAATGGCGGCCATTTTGAACAATGGCCGCCATATCTTCCTAAGGGCTAATCTTGAATGCCTCCATATCCAAAAATGTTTAGAATATATTAATCTACATGTGTGCCAATTTTGGTGCTTTTAGACCAATTTGAACAATTGGTCTGCTATGCCGCTGTACTACAGGGGATAACCACTGCAATGTAATTGTTTCTTCTTGGTAAGGGTAGGAATGGGTCTTTAGCTATGGTAAGCACCTTTTTTTAGGAGGAGGACACTCCAAAATTAAACCATGTTCTCTAGTCCCTGGTAGTGCCCTAGCCTCGGTACCATGGACTTTCACTGTCTTGGGTTAGAGTTCTATTGCTTGAGGGTACACTAGAGCACGCTATTCTATCTTCTTTCTTTTCCTCTTGTTTCTGTGAAGTTTCTATAGTTTGTATATCATATACGTAACTTAACGTTGTTTCATGATCTCATAATATTTTATTTTTGATTGTTATTACTTCTCTTTTATTATTTTAGTTCCTTTTTCCTTTCCTCATTGGGCTATTTTTCTCTGTGGGAGTCCTTAGGCTAATAGCATCCTGCTTTTCCAACTAGGCTGTTTAGCTGGTAATGACAATATAGTATATATATATATATATATATATATATGTGTGTGTGTGTATATATTTATTTATTTATATATATTTATCTATACATAAAGAGATATATATATATATTATATATATATTTATATATATATACATATATATATATATATATATATATATAGAGAGAGAGAGAGAGAGAGAGAGAGAGAGAGAGAGAGAGAGAGAGAGAGAGAGAGACTTATGTTTGCTTTAAAAGACCTTTACTCTTATAAATCCCGGAAAACCTCCGTAATATCTTATAGAGCAATAGTTATTTTTATCGTAATATTTTGAAGAGATAAAAAACAGGACAGTCAAATTTGTTTAATACTTGACACAATGCGATGTAAAGACTAAGTATATATATATATATATATATATATATATATATATATATACATATATGTATATGTGTGTATATATATATATATATATATATATATATATATGTATGTATATTATATGTATATATACATATATGTATATGTGTGTGTGTGTATATATATATATATATATATATATATATATATATATATATATATGAGAGAGAGAGAGAGAGAGAGAGAGAGAGAGAGAGAGAGAGAGAGAGAGAGAGAGAGAGATCATAACAGGGGATCCATTCTTATTCTAATCATGGTTGTACAACTCTATAATCTTCCAGCTGATTTGGACATGTTTGTGTTTTGGCGCATGTGTACTAATACTATGAAAAGAACCTACTTTCATTTTATGAGTAGAATAACCTTTTTACCTTTTTATATTTTTGTTTAATTAATTTTAATAAACCATGAATTATGCATTAATGGAAATAGTGAATTGTGATATATTTTTTGTATTAGAAGGAATTAATAAACCAATTCTATCTCCTACTTTATCTCTGAATGCACACATTTTATTATATTGGTTAAAATTATTACTGCACATGATATTGGTCAAAATTATTACTTAAAATCCTTTTCTTCATATCATTGTTGAAAAGTCACCATAAAACATGTAGAAAAGAAACTGAATGAATATTTTCTAATTTGGTATCTGCAAGTATTTACAGAATGTTAGAATGATTACTCCCCAAAGTCTGCAACAATACAATTGTTGCGAGACACTCCGGGAAATGAAAACTTCCAGAACCTTGTTATATATTGCACCTGTTTCCCAAGTTCGAAATCTTTCCTATTTTGCCGTCTTGTATTGTCCCGAAGTTCTGCGAATGTAGTTGACAACAAACGTGGCTGTCTTTGATATTGTTATTTTATTGAAAGCGAAATGGCTCTTGTATGAATTTCATTGGAACAATTTACTCAAACGCGTTCTTGTTTTCTATCTTTGCTGTTGATTTTGTATTGAGATTATCGTACACTAGTTACAGTAATCGTCATATTTTTTTGCATATTGTGTTTTGTTTACATGATTCGAATGCATTTCAAAAAGAGTATTTGTAGTTATTTATATATATATATATATATATATATATATATATATATATATATATATACATTATATAAAAGTCGAAAACAAATTAAATTGATAAAACTGCCTTACTAAAACTCTACAAATATTGAATATTGCAAGTGAATGTTTGTTGTTTCAAATGAATAGTTCAACTTTATTCTTTTTAGAAAACAGACCTTCTCTCGATAAGTGGAATGAATTCCTTTTGCTAAAAAAAATACTAAGTCATAAAGAATAATATTCGACAACAGGCATTAAAGCTGGAGGACGAAATGGGGCAAATTGGGCTTTAACAGTCTCTCCGTGTTTTCATCGGTCAGAAACTAATTTTAGTTATTTCTGTAATGCCAAGCTTATTGTCGATGTCGTCTAGTGTAACGGAAGGAGTATTTCCACTGACCTTAAGACTGGGAGCAGTCGACACTCCGACTAATTTGTTGTTTTTACAATGAAACCAACTACTGTTTGCTGCGCTTTCGTCAGAACTCCAACAATGTACTCGAGTGACATTGTTCCAGTAATGAAAACAAATAGCTTTTGTGCTTTTGAAGAGACCTTTTTTGTAATTCCAGGTAGTTTGCGTTTTACTACATATTTACCAAGAACGAAATTGTCCACTGTATTTGTAATTGTATTCTAGCACAAATTACATCTGATACTGGTACTGAAATTTAAATCAATCTGATAACCAGGATAATATTACGCTGTATTCTTTTTTATTGTAAAGGTATCTTCATATATTTTTTTAATTGATGGCAGAAGTTTTTGGTTTCTATATTGGAGAGAAATGTTTCATGCTTTGCATTACTGCAAGAAAAAATGAATTTTTTTCAACAGTGAGATTAATGGATTTTTTCGTTTCGAAGAATTTCTCTAATTTCTCTATTTTCTAGTGTCAAGACGAAAAAAAACATCTACATATTTTGTATAGATCATTAGTCTTATACTATTTATGTTTTCATTGATTTTCCATGAAAGAAGAGAAAAAAGAAATTAATAAATTGATAAGAATTAGACATATACAAATAATGAAAATATTGATAATTACACTTACAGTCATAATAGATTTTTTTTATGAAAATAAATATGGCACTTCACATAACTATTCAGTTTCTCAGCTTCGCTGCAAAGGTAATATTTTTCACACTGCCACTGTGATGCTGTTGACGCCATCTCAACATTAAGGGTAAAAATTAATATTCTCTATCGTTATAAAATGTAAAAGTCAAACAGTCTATCTAAAGACGATGGTCTCGATTTTGCTGTATTTATTAGGAATAAATACAGCATCAACTTGAATCAACTTTACACTGAAGATATCCAAATGGAAGGACAGTATCCCAATAATAGCAAAACTGATACTGAAATGCAGCAAGATCACATTATGCAACCCCCAAAATCTTAGCTTTGGAGCCCTTAGCTACAACAATTTTTTTATCGTCGCGTCGGATTTGCAAAACGGGATCCACCTATTACAATGAGTTCTAAAGTAATATATATATATATATATATATATATATATATATATATATATATATATATACATATGTATATATATATACATATATATATATATGTGTGTGTGTGTATATATATATATATATATATATATATATATATGGATCACAGAAAAAAAATCGATGTGGGAGGAATACAAGAATTCCTGTGTCCAACTGTACCAGTCTGAGCGAACACAAGCCTGCCCACGACCCTCATAAATAAGAAAGGAAACCCCCATCCGTAACGAAAGGAAGGTCATCCAAGATGAGACAAAATCTTTTACCGATATCGATGACTAAAACTGACTTTAAAAATATGGTCTTTCATTTGGACGATGTCATGTGGCGCAAGGGAAGCCATTTCTGGCCACGGCGTTGGCTTGGGAAGATGGAGTGAAATTTTCCTCCAAGATTCAAGATGGGGCCAAAAATCATCGACCCCATCTGTAGTGTAATATATTTCGTTTGCTTCGATTTTTTTCTGTCTGGATGAGGTTAATTTTATATAAGTCCGCTCGTCCTGAGTTATTTTTATTATATCTAGGCCTTGGTAGTTGTGACGCCAATCTTTCGTGTGATTTTTTTTTATTATTTGTAGACTCCGTTTCATTTTATTATTAATGCTGATTTCTCTTAAGTGGATATTACATGATTTTGTTTCTCTATCTTCTAAGATTATAGCGTAAATATCTTAACTATGGTAAATTTGATTATTTTTTCCATATTTTTCTTATATCTAGATCTTGCATTTCCATTACTTTGGTTTTATTTCTTTATCCATCCTATAAAGTCCGTTATTAATTATTCACATTTATTAAGTATATGGGCCCGATATTTAGTTCTAGAATACGCAGTCTGAGTTTAATTTGAGTCTGTACTAATAAGACCTTTGAAGATTATGACCTTTTGTATACGTTTGCCTGTAATCATTCTATGTAATAGAAATTACTTTGCCTTTTATTTTTTATTTATCTTTTGAGTTTGTACAATTTCACATTGGATATTTTCAGAGCATATTATTCTTTTAATATTTAACAAGAACTTGAAAATATGGACAATAGTTGATATTGTTTATCAATAGTATGTTAATTACTTCTTGGGTGCATATCTCATTATTATTCCAGTTGGATAATTTGTAGCCAAATATTCATAATTATTTTTTTATATTATGTCAGGAGACCTAAGTATTGTTTTTTACGGAGGATGTTTAAAGCAGCTAAATAGAAAACCGGTTTAAATTCTAATTATTGCTTTTAGCTACTGTGCGCCTAGACATTATAATAAACTGCCAACTGAAATGAAGGACCTAAAGGGAACAACTGAATTTAAGAAGAAACTAAAGACATTACTTTTCACAAGATCATATGATTTGGAAGATGCTACAATCAAAGAATTGTATAAGTTATAATGAAAATGTTTCGTTAGATGATTAATAAGGACCCGCCCGAGAAGTAGTTCACTCGACTTCAGTGGAGGGTTGGATTTAAACCCAAAACAAGTAAACAAGTAATTGAACTGTAGATTACCCTCGACATACGAATTGCTAAGCTTCTGGTGTCGAATTTATTGAATTCAACACATGATTTTACCAAACACAAATGTTCATGCTTTCCACTAATAGAAATGACGGCAGACTTTATTCAGTCGTAAGGTTGTCTGGTTTGTTAACCCACTTTATAAGGAGAGCAAATTTTGCCGAGGGAAATCGCAGGCAGGAGTTAAATTAGTGTTAAAAGTTGAATGAACTAACACAACTCGCACAAATAAATTTGGAAAACTGCTTTGGCCTCTTCTACATTTTTCCACACCATAATTCAAATTTTCAGGGAGTGCTTATTGAGAGAGAAATGGCATTCGTAAAATTGGTAAATGTTGGTATTGTTTACGAGAGAATGAGTCATGGCTTGATGTTTTCAGTATATTATTTAACTTTATTAATTGAAGCTGAAAAAATATTTCAAGGTACTAAATTTTTAGCATAAGCATCTGTAGTGAGAAAGTGGCCATTTTATTATGCGAATTATAAACAAATTTGTCAGTATTCATATGTAACAACATTTTATACGTTGTTACCACGTTTGACTCAACATACTTAAAAATTCAAATTGTTATTTTGTATGTGAACTTAATCTAGATTAACTTAAAAGATTAACTAAACTATAAAAGTAAACTCAAGTAATTACATTAAGAATGTTAAACCATTGATATAAATTATCATTCCACCTTTTATTATTCTTTGAAGATGCGTGCTATTCGGTTTTAATGTAAACTGCGTCCAGGTGCATAATATGGTTGTGCGGACATCGACAGGCTGTCGGAAGTCCTCTGATATGGGTGCAATTGAAATACCTTTTAGGCTAATTTTGAGTTTTCTTCCGTTAACAAGCCGCGTTCAGGATAAGGATTAAGTCATAATTACTGGGAATATGTTTCAGGGGGTAAAGATTGAAAAATAATGATTATGTTTAAATTTTAATCCATGGTTTAGAATTATGTTTTGAATTTTTATAATTCCTTGGTTTTCTCTCTTTATCACTAATTCATACCTACTGCACTGCTCCTCCACCATTCTCAACACTCTCTGAAGTTCCTCCTTAGTTTCTGCTAAAAGCACTATGTCATCTGCATACCTCATGTTAGATATTTTTGTCCCTCCTATATCTATTCCACCCTCATAATCTCCAAGTGCCATTCTCATAACCCATTCCAAGGATAGGTTGAAGAGGTGTGGTGGTAGTGGGCAACCCTGTATAACCCCACCAGTGGTTATGAACTCTTCTGTCATACACTTTCCTTTTCTTACTCTAGCCGATGTCCTTTCATGCAATCTCCTGATGGTTTCCAGTATTTTTGGTTCTAATCCCCATTCCTTCAAAATCCTGATCATTCCTTCCCTCCACATGGAGTCAAACGCTTGCCTGAAGTCAATAAATACACAATACAGATCTTTTTCCTTCACCCAGAATTTTTCTATGATTTGTGAGAAGGTGAATACATGATCAATTGTTCCTCTACCCGCCCTAAATCCTGCTTGACCCTCATCAATTATTTCCTCTTCTTGCCTTGCTATTCTACTTTGTATGATCTTTGCTAAAACTTTATAAGCATGTGTTAATAGACTGATAGGCCTATAATTTTTGCATAAGGTGGTGTCCCCTTTCTTGTGTGTATACCGAAGATATATTCAAGTGCTCTAACATAACATTCTTTTATTCCTTGATTTTAAGGGCTTTCATTACTGCTGAGGTTTTCACAGAATCAAAAGTTTTCTCATGGTCTATAAATGCAATACATAGTGGTTTGTCATTAGCTGGTTAATTACATGGCTATGGTCAGTTGTTGAATACCCACTTCTAAAGCTTACCTGCTCTCATGGTTGATTACAGTCTAGTTGTCTTTCTATTCGGCCTAGTATGATTTTTGTTAATATTTTATATATTACGGAGAGTAAACTTATTGGGCGGTAATTTTTCAGGTCTTTTGTGTCTCCCGTTTTGTGAATTAGTATAATAAAGTTTTTCCAAGCTGTAGGTATAGAGCATTCTTGCAGACATTGGATGTAGAGTTCAGCGAGTTTTACTATCATGACATCTGCTCCAACTATTAGTAAATCAATTTTTAGGCTATCTTCTCATGTTGTTTTGCCTTTTTCATGGCTTTACATGCTTTCTTTACTTCTCCTACTGTTACATTTCGTACCGGTTCTAGTGTTTCATTATTCCTCGTGTCAAAGTTATCATTATTGTACAGCATTGTATAGATATTTTCTGCAATTTTTATCACTATCTCTATTGTAGATATTTCCATTTTCATCCTTTAAAGCAAACATCTGTTGGCGTCCTATTCCAAGTCTTCCTTTCATAAATGTGATGCTTCTTCCTTTCTTTAGTAGCGTTTCCTCAATTTTGATCTGATTGTTTTCAGGAATATTTTGGGTTTTTAGTTTATTTATTGTTTTGGATAGTTCTGCTAATTCTGTTTCATCTCGCTTGGATTTTACCCTCATTTCCAATCTTTTCTTCATTAGATTTTTGTTTTTATATGATAGTTTCCTTGATCTTGTTTAGGAAGTTTTCCACCTATCTCTTGTGCTGATTCCAATACAAGTTTTGTTAAATTACTGATCGTTTCTTCTTTATTTGTTTCCAATTTATCTTGTAGCTGGGAGTACCTATTTTGCTTTGCTATACTGAACTCATCAGATTTTTCTCTTATTACAGGAGTGTTTAATTTCTTCCTTAGAATTATTTGTCTCTCCCTTTCCTTAGATCTAAAAAAAATTTGCTTCTCACCATTCTAAGACATCTTGACGTTTGATTTGTTCATGTTACATATTTAACAAAATTGATTTTTTTACTAAGAATAGAATCTATTTCATTTCTTTTCTCCATTTGGGCTTCTCCATGTCCGTTTTCTATAAAAGAAGGTGTTCATATTTTTGAGATTGGTTCTTTCAGCAAATTCTACAAGCATGTCTCCTCTGTCATTCCTTGTACCTAATCCAAATTTACCAACAGCTGATTCTCCTCTCTTCTTGTGACCTAGTTTAGCATTGAAAATACCCAAAACAAATGTAAATTGAGTCATGTTTTTCATAGATATATCCAGATCTGCATTAAAAGTTGCTATTTCTTCCTCTTATGGGATGTTGTAAGTACATACGTTTGAAAGATTTTCAATTTATTCTTCTTATTTAGTTTGATACTTAATCCAGCAATTCTATCACTGGTACTACAAATTTCTTTTATGTTACCTACAAGATTTTGATTGATAACAAAACCCATTCCATTTTCTGTGTTCCTTCCATGTCCTTTGTAGCAAAATATATGGCCCTCATTTAATTCTACATAAGTTTCCCCCATTTCTCCTATTTTCACTCAATCCTTTTTTCATTCCAATTTATTTATTTCAATTATAGTAATACAGCAAGATCTTCTTCCCTAGACAGGTTGCAAGGTTAATTTCCAAAGGTGGTATATATGTATATATATACGTATATATATATATATATATATATATATATATATATATATATATATACATATATATATATATATATATATATATATATGTGTGTGTGTGTGTGTGTACATATATATATATATATATATATATATATATATATATATATCTTTTTCTTGTCTTTAATGAGAGACCAATGATTGTGTTGTACACTTGCATGTACTTATATATGTAATATAAACATATGTTTATACTTCTATGAATAAATACAGTTTCTTCTCTTATGTTATTTATACATATTTCTGAAAATTACTGAAAAAAGTACTATAAAATTCAGTAAGTGTTCTTTTCCTGTTTGGTACATTTACATAAATTCAAACGAAGTTCTTGTGATTGTTATTTTTTCCTGAGACATCTTCCATTGACCAAGTAATTGTCAAGTAATTCACATCAAGAAAGGTAGACTGAAACAATATTATTATCAAGTGTAAACTCAGCGTTGTTCATTCTTCTTTTCTTCTAAGGCCATCCCCGTTAGAAACTGTCGTGGTGACTTTCTTGAAGTTTAGAAATTACCTTACTTACATCAGTTTCTTTCCTGAACCTATTTCTTCTTATCCTGTTTGTGTGTGTGTGTGTGTGTGAGAGAGAGAGAGAGAGAGAGAGAGAGAGAGAGAGAGAGAGAGAGAGAGAGAGAGTTACTCTATATAAACAGTACATAGCTAAACCACTGAAAGAGTTTTAGATTTCAAAGATTCATGAACTCCTGAAATTTAAATTTTGCAGGTTAATAACATTCCCTACAATATACAATATCCTCCTGAATATCACGATGAATGAAATAATTCAAGCATTTCGGAGGGACGCCAAATATTCGGGAAACGGAGGAGCAATTTTAGCGTTGAATGAATGGAAATAAATGCGGAAAGGTAAATGAGTGGACGTGCTATATATGACAAGTTTATGTGATGAAGAGGCCGAGGAAGAACCCTTTTATTGCGTTCCATTTAGTTTTCGGGATTTATGGGCTGTATGAGAGGGCCTTTGGGCTTGGGGAGGGTTTGATCCGCTTATGCAACTCTTCTTTAAGTTTCATTGTAATTTATTCTTTCCATATTTATTTAACCGTGCTTTTTTATGCTTTTTTTTGCCAGTAATTCTTTTGTTATAAAGTCATTGAAATAAAAGGACATACGTGTGAGTGCTAGGTTGGACCATGATTTTTTATTTGCCATCTCATCATAGCATGACCACCACCTCTCCATACTGAGCGTGACAGGAAATATATATATATATATATATATATATATATATATATATATATGTGTGTATATATATTATATATATGTATATATATATAAAATATATACATATATATATATATATATATATAAATATATAGTGAGACACTTCCTTTTAACATACAAAGGATATATATATATATATATATATATATATATATATATATATATATATGTGTGTGTGTGTGTGTGTGTGTGTGTGAGTGTGTAGATGTGAGTGTATCTCTGTATATTTTCGGATGTTTTTTAAATGGAGGGAGAACAAAAGTGACGAAATAAGTTCAGGATTACTCATTGTCGTTATTAAGATTTATTGATCTGTAGTTTGTTATATTTTTCAGGATATTTACATTTATAGGCTCAACTGAGTTTAATGTCGTGGAGTAACCTTTTGTGGTATTTCTTCAGATTTTGAAATTTATTTAGGTATTTCATTTGAAGTTTTTTCGAGCATTGTTTAATGTAATGTTTGAAAATTATAATAGAATATATTTTCCTTTTATATCTGAGCATTGGTCTTTAGCTTTAAAACTTTTCAAAGATTAGTTGTCATGTCCATACATTTTCTGTCTTTTTTTCCCTTTGCCATTTTGTTATGTTTCTCCTTACTCTGGTAGGCGCTCATATAGTTACTTTTTTCCGTTTGCATTTCTATATTATTCCCTGTACTAATTTCTTTAATTTTTATCATAAATCAGTATTTCAAATAACGTTATGTGATAGAATTTATGCTTCAAGGATACGAGTTCGAGAATATAAACATAGGCCTTTACAATGCATCAATTGTTTCAATTAATATGTACCGCACGTGTTTCATACACGTTCGTACACTGTAACGGGTTTACTTTTTTATCCTTATCACTAGCTCTTCCCTGCACTGTTAATAAACCAACCTGTATAAATTGTATGAATATGAGCTATCAGTTTTATACAGTTTGGTTTATTAGCAGTGCAGGAAAGAGCAACTGATAAGATAAAAAAACAAAACCAGGTTGGTTTATTGGTTTATTAACAGTGCAGGGATGAGCGAGTGATAAATTAAAAAAGCGAAACCAGGTTGATTTATTAACAGTGCAGGGAAGAGCGAGTGATAAGATAAAAAAGCCAAACCAGGTTAGTTTAGTAACAGTGCAGAGGAGACCGAGTGATAAGATATAAAAGCAAAACCAGGTTGGTCTAACAACAGTGCAGGGAAGAGCGAGTAATTTAATAAAAAAGCAAAACCTTCCTCAGTAGCTGTGCAGTAGATCGGCGCGAGATATGTAAGAGGGCATGATTAAAATCAAACGCCTGTCGACATATGGAAGCAGATATCCACGTTCTAAGGCTACCAGTACTGAAGTCACAGCGTATAGGGTGGCGTTGGAGTCGTTGAGGGGGACGTCTTCCCAACGAAGAGATGTGCAGGATGTCCTGCATGCCCTTGATACTCTGGATATTTTCGTTGGGCATCTGCCAAGGCGTTGTAATCCAAATCCCAGGTGACTGGCGAACCGTTGGTCGTCCCTGCCGAATTTTTTCCGTTTGCAACCTCCTCCTCCAACAATCTCCAGCGAAAATTTACTCCATGCCGCCAGACGTTCAAGCCCCCAGCTTAGCAACACATATCAACAGATCTGCACTCGGCAACGAACGTTTTCCTGCTCAACTTCACTAGCAAGCCACCGCTAACGCCCCCGTACACGGGCCTTTTCCTCACGATCCGTCGTACGCCAAGGGCTTTCTTCATCAACATTCGTGGGAAAGAAGACTGGGTCTCAATTGATCGCCTAAAACCTGCATATGTCCTGTCAGATAACCCGCCTACAGTACGCCTCTTAAGAGCTGGGTGCAATTATTTCACAAGTATGTCATTTTTAGGGAGAGCCATGTACTGCACGTGTCTCATACACGCTCGTGCACTGTAACGATTTTTCTTTTTTTTATCTTATCACTTGCTCTTCCCTGCACTGTTAATAAACCAACCTGCATTAACTTGATATCTCATGTTTAATTTTGTTTGAATTTTTGTGACATTCTTGCTCGCAAGTCATGGTATCTAAGCTCGATATCTGTTTAATAGAGTTTAGTTGCATTTACATAGCCTTTCTGTTACAACCTAACGGCTCTTTAGCATCATCTGGTGGAATTGCAGAGATTTAGTTACCAATATTGATCAAATAAAAATTTTAACCAGGGACTCAGACGTCAAGATAATTTGCCTACAAGAAATCAAGATCAGTGACAAAGCATTTAATCCTGTACTCGATTATCGATTTTGTAGATCCTTAGCAAGTTGCAAGAGCTCAAAGTGGCGCAGGTTTTATTATTCACAAGTCTGTGAAATTTGAAATAATTCCCCTCAATACACCACTATAGGCATGTGCTATTAAAACGTATATCAGGAAAAAAATAACTTCATACTTGCTATATCTTGAACCCTCTATAGAAATATTCTTCTAAGACCTCTCTGGGAATCCAAGAAATTGACTCTTTGACCTCCAAGACCTGATCAATCACCTCCCTTCCCCTTGTATTTTAATGGGCGATTTTAATGCAAAGCATGCTTTATAGGGTGGAGATGCGTGTGATAGATGGGGGTAATCTCGTTGAAGAATTAATTGACAACAATAATTTAATACTAATGAATGATTGTTCTCCAACTAGGTATGATGTAATCTTTGAACTCTACATCAGCCATTGATTTGTCAATCTGTTCCTCATCCATTTGATTGGATCCCCCTTGGTAATTCATTCAAGACCTACATGGAAGTTACCATTGGCCAATAATGTTTAATTATGCCCACAATACTCCTTCTCCATGTCCAGCAAAATGGAAGATACATGAGGCAGATTGGACATCTTATGGTAACTTTGCAAACACCAATAGAGTATGGTGGCTTTACATCTCCAGTACATGCTTTCAACACCTTTTAAATGTTGTAGATAATAATGTAGAAAGTTTATACCTAAGGCATGTGGTTTACCTCATCACTGTAGTTCCTTGGTGGAGTAAGGAATGTGCCAATGCAAGGAAAGTGGCACAAACTTGCTTCAAAAGATACCTAAGAACGAAATATGAAGCAGATCGAATAGCGTATCTCAGAGCCTCTGCCAACCAAAAAAAAATTATAAAAGAAAAAAAAGCATCATGGAGGAAATATATATCTAATACCAATACAAAAACTCCTACAAAGGAAATATAGGATAAGATTAGAAAATTTCAAGGCAATGTTGTCCCTAGGCCTTTACCAATATTAAGGGAAATTAATAAATATATATTTGCCCAAAAGATGTAGCAGAGCTACTTGCTAAGCACTTTGCTCATGTATCAAGTTCTGACAATTATTCCACAGCATTTCAACAAATTATAGCAGCAGTATCTGTTGTTCCACCGGCTTCTTCCAATATTAAAGCTTTTAACTTGCCTATCAGTATGAAGGAGATGTAAAATGCTATCTCTAGCTCGTCTTTGACTGCCCCAGGTGAGGATGGCATCCGATATGAAATTATTTTACATCTCCTATCGGATACTAAGGATTTTTTATTAGAAACCGATAATGGTCTATTGCAGGGCTACTCAACTATTATGAGGAAAGGTCCAGTTAGACAACTTCCACTGTATACATAGGTCCGGAAATTTTTATTACATGAAATCATGAAAATAAAACAACCAATTCGAGAACAGGGTAGTAAACCATGATTTTTATTAATTTTATATTCACTGTTTGTTTTATGTATACAAATTTTCAAAACGTGGAAATAAAAGTACTAAATTTTATGCCTAAAGTATAGCAAGACTTGAATGTTTTTCTCTATAAGAACAACTGAAATTGAGAGTTCTAAAATGAAATACCGTTTCATATTATGGTATTTTAATAATAAAAAATTACCTCTTTTAAAACATATCAGGCTATGAACATTACCTCTCAGAAAATAAAATGAATTTTCAAATTAAAAAAAAAAAAATCAAAACACCACAATAATTTAGTGAGAGAAATTGCACTTTTTTTGCTTTTTGCTAGTTCCCGAAATGTTGGGTACTAATGAAGTAATAGCGAGTCGAAGACAGTGGTGGAGGTGTTCATTGGTCATACAGGAGCGAAACTTGTTCTTCACTAGGTTCATAGTTGAGAAAGCAGATTCGCAGCAGTAGGTGGAGCCAAACATCGTGAGAATTTGCACTGCTAATCTGTGAAGAGTAGGAAAATTAGTAGGGGATCCTTCTTTTAACCAAAATGTTTCTGGTGTACAATCACAGAATACTTGTTTCAGCGCTAGATTCTCTTGAAAGTCAATAAGTTCCAGTTGGATTTTAGCAGCATCTACCCATTTCCAGGTGAGATTTGCTTCGACTGAAAATTCTGTGATATCTGTCACTAGAAAACGGTTTTGAATGAACAGCAGCAACTGTTACCCAAGAACAAAATCATCAAAGCGAACCTTAAAATTGTTGATCAGCTTCTCAATAAATTGGACACATTTAGTGTCTGTTTCATCTTTACGTTCCTCCAAAAGTCTTGGAAAATGGAAAAGTTGTGGTCCCCACCTCACCGCCTTCCCCGCCAGTCCACACGACCGAAACATTCGGGTTGTCGTCCAGCAGTGCCAAGGCATCGAGCGTGGTGGTTGTGCCACCGAGGTCCACTCCTCCTCCTGAAGCGGCAGCAGCAGCAGCAGCGGTAGCGGCAGTGGCGGTGGCGGCGGCGGTGAAGGTGGCACCCGGATCTCCAACGGTTTCACTGAAGTCCTCTGCAGTTATGTTAGCCCAAAGTTGTGACATGGGCGGTAAGAGGGTCATCAGAGGTGCAACAAGGTCACCGTCACTCACGCTTGCGAGATGACGACCCTCAGAGTCTCAGCACAGACTCCCAGGAAGCCGCCCATTCTGTTCAGAGAGAAAAAAAAACATATATTACTTTAATGGTCATTAAGAATTATGTTATCTGGATAAGGAAATGTTGAATTTAATCAATATGACCAAACAGGTGTTGTATAGGTAGAAAATGCATTTAATTAAGTATCATAAACATACTTAGCTTTATAGTGTAGTCTTTAGAATCTCGAAAATTAAATTCTAAATTTAATAAGCATTTAAGTTGTTAGTAAATGAAGAAATCTCTAAAGAATGAAAAGATTTAATTTTTTCCCTGAAAATTCAAGTTGTTGTTGGGTTCTTATAGATATACCAAGAAAACCTTCTATAATGTTCAGTTGATGTTCATTTGATGAATAATTTTTAGATGTAATCCTCTTTTGAAATAGCCGACGAAAATTATAATGTACAGTAATATACAGTATTCCATTTTCAGAATATAATTTATTTTATGTTAACCAACGTCAAAATGAATATCTTTAAAAACCAAGCAGCATAAGACCCCATTATCCAAAGGGAACATTATTAGTGCTTTTACTGTCCATCAACAGAACTCAGGCCATCAGCTTAGCTGGTCGAAGGCCCAGTGGAGTAATTCATGTTAATTACTTTATTCAAAGAAAATTTTTAGAATTCATTTTAATCTCATGTACCAGAGGTTAAAATGCAAATTCAAGCCATGGTTTGTTTTCACTGGCTCCTATGTTTTCCTCTTTTCTTAAATGCGACTCAATAAGTCATCAAGAAACTGACGTAAGGATCCCACGTTCTGCATAAATTCAATGGTTCTGTGTTGATATTACATTGCTAGTTTGACAAAGTCATTAAGATGAAATTCCTAAATGTAATTTAGTATATATATATATATATATATATATATATATATATATATATATATATATAGATTATGAGATTAATTTTGCCAATAGAAATAACGCAACAACAGAGCCGGTACCAAAAGCAACAGCAATAAAGGCATGAAAAGAGGCGAAGGAGCAGGGGAAGTAGGCTTTACAATTGATTTAATAATTGATGGAATAAATTTCATTGTAGTAAAACACCTGAGCTTTACACATATATATGTAAGCATGCTTTATATCTACATCTTGAAAAACATTTCTCGTTATACTAATTCACAAAAAGGGGGACACAAAAGACCTGAAAAATTACCGCCCAATAAGTTTACTCTCAGTAATATATTGAATATTTACGAAGATCATATTAGACTGAATAGAAAGACAGCTAGACTTTAATCAACCAAGTGAACAGGTAGGCTTCAGAAGTGGGTATTCAACAACTAACCATATCCATGTAATTAAACAGCCAATAGAAAAATTACCAGAGTATAAAAAAGCACAATATATGGCATTTATAGACTATGAGAAAGCTTTTGATTCTGTCAAAACTTCGGCGTTAATGAAAGCCCTTTAAAGATAAGGAATAGATAAATCTAATGTTAGAACACTTGTAGATATCTATACGGAATGTACTGCAATCCTAAAACTACATAAGATAGTGAGAAAATTCCGATTGAGAATGGAATTAGACAGGGAGACTCCATCTCTCCTAGATTATTCAAAGCGTGCCTAAAAGAAATTTTTAAAAATCTAGATTAGGAAAATGGAATTAACATTAATAGGGAATACCTTAACTTAAGATTTACAGATAACGTAGCTCTGTTTAGTGAATCATGGGAGAAATTGCAAAAGATGATAGATTCTAATAGAGAAAGCAGAAATGTAGAACTAAAACTGAATATGAGTAAAAGTAATATTCAATGGAAATGCAGAGAGACAACAAATAAGGATTATAGACGAACCTCTTAGAGATTGTTAATAAATATACGTACTTAGGATAGACAGAAAGTGTTCCCCCAGGCCATGCGACCGAAATTAAAAGAAGGATAAGCATAGGATAGAAAGCTTTTGATACACAAAATGAGATTATGAAATGTTAAACGTCCCTTTCTTTAAAAAGAAATGAATTTAATCAGATGGTCCTACCAGTATTAACTTATGCATCAGAAACTAGAAGGCTTATTAACGCCTAAAAACATAAGTTAGTTACAACTCAAAGAGCAATGAAAAGAATAATCATGGTAATAACACTAAGAGACAGAAAAAGAACAACATGGATGTGAGAGCAAACCTAGGTATTCTAACAACATATAAGAAAAAGAAATGGACATGGCAGGGCATATAATGAGAATGACAGATAATAGGTGGACATTATAAGAGAATGGGTCCCTAGAGATTGTAAAAGGAGCAAAGGAAGGAAGAGAAGACGATGATTGACTAAGTAAGTTTGCGGGTGTGGACTAGCACAGACAGACCATAAACTGACGCAAGTGAAAGGACATATCTGAGGCCTTTGTTCTGCAGTGGAATAATAATGGCTGATAATGTTGATGATATGTGTATGTGTGTGTGTGAGTGCGCAGATATTTATATAAGGAAAAATATAGATAGATTTTTTTCGTGTGTCTGTATTAAGATCGTTTGATATGTGTGTTTTCCTAAACCTAGATGCTGAATAATATGGTATGATAAAAGCTTTCAACTTTAATTTACGAAGGTGTTTATAGTCATAAAATACTTAGTGACTTTAATTGGTCAAAACATTTTGTTAACTTCTTATTAGAACCTTTGATAGATAAATATTGTCTAATCTGTTGATTAATTAGTTTTTTTTTTTTTTTTTTTTTTTTTTTTTTTCCTTCGATTTTGTTTAGGTTAGCTCGTTTTATTTCACAGTTTTGTCGATATTGTAGAATCTCTTGGTGGATGATCAAAGTCCATTTACAAGCTCAAAAAATTATTATTAATCTCAATAGACAGAAGTGAAGTGTTGAGAGAAAAACTTAAGTTTTTCTGGCAAAATTGAAAGGGCTTTTATTATACATACTGTATTTATGCACCAGATACAATGCCAACTCTTTTTTGTATATGAACTAAAAACAATATTGTTGAATTTCAAAACATGTTTTCACCCTTTTGTCAATTACATCGGTTTGTTGGAATTGCCGTCGAAGTGATGAGTATTTTTATCATATTGCCAATAGGTAGCGCTTTAAATCATTCGTAATATTGTTTTATGGTAATCAATACTGTCGTCATTATTCTTCTCATTCTTATCGTCACTATCACCATTGCATCTGTGTAAGAGTAGCCAGAATCTTACTCATTCCAATCAACCGATATAAACAAACTTCTGGCATAGTAATGATTAAAAATCCTTGAGACTCAAGAATTTACTGGTGTTCTTCATCGTTACTACGTTCAGATCCTGATGCGTACTTTATGTAAATCGTCCCCCTACGTAGCACATGATAATTCCACTACTTTCGTATATCGAAGGAAACCATCTATCTTAAAGTAATATTGTATTATCGATACCTATCATGGGTCCAACTACCTTTACGAGCTTCTCCCTAGGAACCATTGGTGAACTGGTGTGTTTTCTTGGGTGCTACGTTTGTTGGTACACTGTATGAAGAAGGAAGGATACCCTAGAGAGGCAAAAAAAAAGTAAAGCACGATTTCAACAACAAAAATGTATTTGATTTTGTAATTCGAGAGAAAGAACTGTGCTTATCCTCTTAATAGATTTTCTTTCGTAATGCAGTAACTCTGGTGTAGAAATAAGTGACAATCAAAGATAAGTGCTATTCCTTTAAAGTTATATCAGCGCAACCTGCAGGAAAATCTCGAGAAGATAGGTCTTGCTACTTTCAAAGTGACGTCTCATCATTAAACCATATAGGCTTTGATTAAATCATAATTGAAAAAGTAACACCATTGAGTGACTAAGTCTAAAATGAAATGCATTTTATTTCCCAAATTAATTTGGGTCGCTCTTGGATATTAGGCTACCATATTGTTTTTACCGTAAGGAATTTCCTCTGGATAAAGTCAAATCATCAATTTCCTTGTTGATATAAAACTGTTAGTAGCTAGAAGATTTACGAAAATCGGGACTGTCATGATTATTTCATTAGGTTTTGAAAAACCATAAAGATGATTGACTAGTTATTATAATGGGGTTTCACTTGCTATAGAAATACCACGGCAATCTGTTTTCTTTTTTTCTAAACTACTATAGTGATTTTAGCAGCACCTGAAGTAGTATATATACTTCCATTAGTTAATCTATATCATAGAAATTTGTCAGCTATGAGCATTATGATCTGTTATGATAATAGCTTGCTGAAATTTGAAGGAGAACGGTAGAGGATGTGATATCTTTCCACTTTTCAAGGTGTTACAACATTCGAATGAACACAATTTTGTATTCTTAACAAACTGGAATAGCAAAGTATTATTCCTTGACGGCCTTTGTAGCACACAGCCAGAAATGGTTGGTCAAGCTCAAAATATTTTCCCAAATATCTAGACATGAAAGCGGTACACAGATCGGGCCATTGCTGTACTGACCAACACTCTTTAATAGTTCGTCCACGACTAAGCTAAATTACTCTTTCTCTTCTATTGGTAGTTCCTGTTTGTGCCATTGAGGTGAAATGAAAGTTTATTTTGGCGGACACTAACAAAGCGCACGAGTGTGTTCGGCTACATAAGCTTTTTGGAGGAAATTAAAAAAGAATATATAGTGAACGTTTGACTTAAAGTGGAAGTGTAGTATCCGCATGACTCATATTATTACATGGCGTATGACCATGCTTTTGAGAGTATGTAATTTAAATGTCTTTTATTTTTGGAACCGATTACCTTGATGATAAGTACCAGCGCTTTAATTGGTAATTGATTTCCCAAATTTCATTCATGTATATGTATATGCATGTATACATGTTTCATTACCATCTAAAAATATAATCCATATCGTTATATATGTATTATGCACATATTTGCTTCTATGTGTGCGTGTGTGTGTGTATATATATATATATATATATATATATATATATATATATATATATATATATATCATCTACGCCTATTGACGCAAAGGGCCTCGGTTAGATTTCGACAGTGGTCTCTATCTAGAGCTTTTAAATCAATACTTCTCCGTTCATCTTCTCCTTCTTCACGCTTCACGGTCCTCAGCCATGTAGGCCTGGGTCTTCCAACTTTTCTAGTGCCTTGTGGAGAATGACGCTGGTAGCTCTGTGGAGCCCCGAGAAGGAACAGTATAGACGTTGGGTTCCAGGAGAGCCTCCGTGTCCCTTCCACTAAAGATAAAATCCAGCTCTTAGGTTAATTTCATGCGACTATTGTAGTTTCGGAGACTTATATTACGCTGGCAAACGATGAGTCCATAAAAGAATATTCATGGTACATTTATGTGACTTAACAAATATAAACATGAATAAGATTATATAATATATACGGTATATATATATATATATATATATATATATATATATATATATATATATATGTATGTATGTATGTATGTATGTATGTGTGTGTATGTATGTATGTATGTCTGTTTGGGTGTTTATGTTAATACATATATATATACGTAAATTGTTCTTACTAAAGTGAGATGCATATCGGGCAATCTCAGCCCTCAAAGAAAATATGCAACCTTTAATCATCATTGCCAAAATTGAAATATTGCAGTTTGGGGACAAACTGCTGACAGATACAACAGAATTTTTTTTCTGACACAGCTTCAAGATAATCGGGTAGGTGACAGAATCCTGATGTCTGCTTATGACATCCAACATATGTTCTTATGGTTTCGGTTTTTTCACCATGAAATTATTTTTAAGTTTTGCTTCCAAGTCGTCCCTGATATACTGTACCCCGAGGCTGGAATGTAATTAAATAAGGCTTTGTGATTGGATTTATAATCATCTTACTCTGGGAATCACTGTGTAAATGGACTTTGGTTTTTTTTTTTTTTTTTTTTTTATTCATTACATTACGAACGGTGTGCATATCTGTTTCAGCAATATAACGAAGAACATGACGAACTTTTTTATTTTCGTTTTTTTGTGCTTAATCTAATCAATTAATTGTAACGCCAGTATTATAGAATCTGTAAATATCAGGTCGTCTAGCTTTATTCTGTCTCTCGTATGAAACTCCCAGTGCTATTGCAGAAGAGGAAAAGAGGTTAGCATATTCTAAAATCTTTACTAGAGTAGATTTATCGAAATGATTCAATATGCTTTTAATTGCTCGTTGTTTTTTTTAGTATTGATATACATATATATATATATATATATATATATATATATATATACATATATACTGATATATATGTATATATATATATATATGTATATATATATATATATATATATATATATATATATATGTGTGTGTGTGTGTGTGTGTGTGTGTGTGTGTGTATCTAGAACTAAATGCGATGGCCAGAACAACACTCTCAAGAGGAATATATACAAGAACAGTAAGAAATATTTTTGGGCAAATATCAGACAAAGAGTGGAAGATGACAGTCTGCAGAAGGTAAGTGAAGAACAAGTATTTTTGAAATCCAGAATCGTATTATGTAGCACGGCCAGTTACAGCAGAGGTTTGAATGCAATAAAGTAGAAAACCCCGATGCAAATTCCAGAACTCGGGGATCTGCAAATGCGAGCAAAAGTAGTAGCAAGCAAGGCTTTCGGCCACGTAGAACCAAATGCCTTGAACCTTGGGGCAACAGGGTAAGAAGTGATTCCCTTCAAAAGCCCCTTTTCTTTTCATGTCATCCGATTGACATGCGAAATACATCCAATGATAAGACAAAATAAGGGGTTAGTAAATACTGCTCGAAATGTTTTGACGAAACGTTTTTCCAACCTCAACGGTAAAAGATAAATGAATTCAAGAGTTGACATTTATTATAAAAATTTTGGCAGTGTAAAGATGAAACTTGGTCCCAATAGGTTTCACGTTATACATTATGTTAAAATCTTGTTTCGTATGACTTTCAACCATATGACACTGTTGCAAAGGCTCGAGAAGGACTAGATGGTTAAAGTGATAGTGATTTTTTTCATCTCTCTCTCTCTCTCTCTCTCTCTCTCTCTCTCTCTCTCTCTCTCTCTCTCTCTCATTGCTTGTCCATCGTGTAAAGAATATTTTCTACTCACACAAACACACTCACATATAGATACATACATATATATATATATATATATATATATATATATATATATGTGTGTGTGTGTGTGTGTGTGTGTGTATATATATATATATGTGTGTGTATATTTATTATATATATATATATATATATATATATATATATTTATTTATATATTTAAATTATCAGCCGTTACTTGTCGACTGCAGAACAAAGGCCTCAGACATGTCCTTCCACTTGCGTCTTTTTATGGTCTTTCTGTGCCAGTCCACACCCGCAACTTTCATAGTTCGTCAATCCATCGTCTTCTCTTCCTTCCCCTGCTTCTTTTACAATCTGTAGGGATCCATTCTGATAATCGTAAAGTTCATCTGTTGTCTGTCATTCTCATCATATATCATGCCCATGTCCATTTCTTCTTCTTACATGTTGTTAGAATATCCTCTACTTTAGTTTGCTCTCGTATCCATGTGGCTCTTTTTCTGTCTCTTATTGTTATTCCCATCATTATTCTTTCAATAGCTCTTTCAGTTGTAACTAGCTTATATTCTAAGGCTTTAGTAAGGCTCCCAGTTTCTGATACACAAGTTGATACTGCTAGGACCATCTCATTAAAAACTTCTTTCTAGAGAAAGTGGCATTTTACTCTTCATAATCTCATTTTGTTTACCAACTGCATTCCATCCCATGCATATCCTTTTAATTTCAGCCTCGTGTTATGGGGAAACACTTTCCTAAGTATGTATATTCATTAACAATCTGTCTAGTGGTTCATCCATAACTCTTATTTTTTTCTGCATTTTCATTGAAGATTATCTTACTTATACTCATATTCATTTTCAGTCCTACATTTCTGCTTTTTCTATTCAAATCTTCTCCCATCTTTTGTAATTCCTGCTATGAATCACTAAACACAATTATGTCATCTGCAAATCTTAAGTTATTAAGGTATTCCCATTAATATTAATTCTTACGTTTTCCAATAGGAATTTTCTTCAAGTATTCTAACATAAAATTCTTTTATTCCGTGTTTTTGAAGGGGTTTCTTAACTGCTGAAGTCTTTACAGAATACAAACTTTTCTCATAGTCTATAAATACCATACATAGTGGTTTGTATACTCTATTGATTTTTCTATTAGCAGGTTAATTATATGAATAGGGTCAGTTGTTGAATAGCCTCTTCTAAAACCTGCGTGCTCACTTGGTTGATTAAAGTCTAGCTGTTTTTTTCTATTCGGCTTAATATGATCTTTGTAAATAGTACACACACACACACACACACACACACACACATATATATATATATATATATATATATATATATATATATATATATATATATATATATATATATGTATTACGTAAACTTATTGGGCGTAAATTTTTCAGGTCTTTTGTGTCTTTTTTTTTTTGTTTATTTATATGATTATAAATTTTTTCCAAGTTGTAAGTATAGAGCATTCTTGCAGACATTTGGTGTAGTGTTCAGCGAGTTTTACTACTATGAAATCCTCTTCATCTATTATTAAATCAAATGTTAGGCCATCTTCTCCTGCTGCTTTGTCTCTTATCGTGCCTTTTAATGCTTCCAATGTTTCTCTTACTATTACGTTCTTGTAGTACATCAGTCATAAAGTACATTTCTGTTTGAAGTTCAGTACCATGCTAATGTTGAATGCTACTGGTAAAATAATGGACAGAGTTTAGAAGTATCCGTTTCCTTGACCTAGCTAAGAATTGGCTATAAAAATACGTAATGTATATTCTATCGAAGTATTTTTTAGTTTATACATGGGTTAATTCAGTGTTATAACGTCTTAAGAATTTTGATATTTCTTGCATATGTTATCCAAAGTATCAACGTTTTAATTATACACAAGCATTCATTGTATGTCATAGTGGTGTGCTGCTACAGGTTATCTTTCGTATGTTAATGTTTTTACGAGAAGGATAATTTCAAAATGGATCGAGATTATTAAAAAAATATCCGGATTGTTTAGTTCATTGCTTAAGATACTAATGAATTGATTTGCAGTCGTAAACAGTTGTCAATTTTCAAAAGTGAAACAGTGGTGAAAAAAGACTTTTTTATTATTTCAAATCCTCAACCGAATATAACAAATATCTTTAACAACAATTAGCCAGATTTTAGAATGATCCTTTTCAGTGTGGATTTAAGTTTTTCGCTAGAATTGTTAATGGTATCTGATATCATGCCAGCAATTGAATTTAGTATCATTATTCTAATAATGTTTTATCAGTTAAGAAAAGATAAGTTATTCTTCGTAAATGAAATGCGTTGCATTTAGAGCAGCACTCATTTCAAATGATCATTTTTTAACTTGCTCGTTAAAATGTTCGCAATTTACATTGCGATAGGGACAGTCGAGGAAAAATGAACTTGCTATCAAAGATTTTAATTCTCTCTCTCTCTCTCTCTCTCTCTCTCTCTCTCTCTCTCTCTCTCTCTCTCTCTCTCTCTCTCTCTCTCTCTCTCTCTATAGTTTCATCACACACTTCCAGTTAACCCCAAGTACATCGGTATTACTTTTGTTGTATTTTGTTTCCGTTAGTAGTGCTAGTATTACTGGTAGTAGTGTCATCAGTAGTAGTAAATGTCCTTTGACGTTTAAAGTTCTCTTTGATCATCATTCTTACGTAATTTATCTTTGGATGTTATTTGCATCTATTCTGCGAATAGCGATAATATTTTCTGCCTCTGATAAATGTACATATACGTCGATATTTACAAAACGAGAGAATATTAAACGTAATAAAACGCAAAACAAACCATGGGTATTTAAATTCACCTACCAACAATACGTAAGCAGGTTTAGAAAAATAAACATTGTAAAAAAGGATGACTATTTCCCTACGAACCAAAAAATTAACTTTTCCTTTCGCATGTAAACTGTTCACAAATTGAATTCCAATAGTATTACGATAAAATGTTTTAAAATTTGTTTTGAGAAAAAACCTCTTAAACAGTTATACGTGAAATAAAATTTCGTTTGTACCATGATTCAGCCCTATTTGCTTTTGCAAGTAAAAGGCACGGTAACTTTCTTATAATAAAGAAAAAGTAATTTCATTAAGTGTACTTTTGAAAATGAAGCATTGTGAGATCCGTACATAGGTGCATGCATTCATATTTCTTATGAAGTAATATTGCAAATCGGCAAAGAAATTTTGGCTTAGATTACAAGCGATCAGTTGAACATTGATAAGATCAAATTAATTATTGAAAAACGTACTGCATTCGTGTGTTAATATAATGTCAGTATCGAAAACAAAACGTTTAATTTCCCTTAGGACAGGTTCAATACAAATCCTGTCCCTATACACTATTTGAAGAATTCGCAAAGAATTCGTAACAGATTTCATAATGGAATCCACCAGGATAGAATTTGGTATTACTTTCTCAAGCTCAAAATTTGTGAGTGTCAGTCTGTTTTCTCTGTGGGATGGCATCAAGGAGTCAAGTCCAAGAGTAAGAAAATAGGTGTTTACATGAAGTGTTTACCCTTCCATTCCAGTCGAATAACTTTCCAAATTGCATGGGAGTACGCTTGAGCTAATGGTGAAACATTTAAAATCTCATGGAAAAGGCTTTCATATTTTTATGTCCGTAAGCTGTAAAAATATCCGTGTTCAGTTAGTCAAGTTAATGACCATTCACAATTTATCAGACTTTTTCCAGTGAAAGGAAAGTAGAGATCCAAATTTTTTCTTATCTTTCGTGTATAGATTTTATTTTTGTTTCTTTTTTCATGTAATTCGTAATACAATTCTCTTAATTCGCTCTATTTTACCGTTGGTTAGTCTACTATAAATCCTTAGATATGGGTTGACATATAGTTGACTGACATGTGATGTAAAGTTATGTTACATGCTATCGAACTATTGACACTGGATTCCGATTGTGCTGTCATGAAACCTGTCAATTTTAAGGGCTCAAATTTGTTTCATTAGTACAGTATATTTGAATATTGTGAAAATTTAATCCTAACATTAGTCCACAATTGTTTATTGTTTTCGTGTTGTAACACTTAAAAGAGATATTTTTACTTATGTACCTTACGTGTTCCATACTCGCTTGTACACTGTAACGGATTTGCTTTTTATCTTATCGCTAGTTCCTTCCCTGCACTGTTAATAGACCAACCGGTATAAACTTCATAGCTCATGTTTAATTTTGTTTTAATTTTTGTGGTGTTCTTGCTTGCAAGTCCTGGTATTTAAGCTCGATGTCTTTTCAATAAAGTTTAGTTGCATTCCCCTCGCCTCTCGGTTATCACCCAACTGGCGCCTCGCACACTTAGCTTATATGATATAGGCAAATACATGCAAACTGACAATAAACTTGCAATGATCCTTCATTCTTTTGTACGGCGAATGTTGTGTGGCATAACGCAGAATTCTAAATGGAGTGATTCTAAAAGAGATTACGAAGTAAATACTTCATTACACATTTGTAATACACTCTACGTGAAAAAGTTACATATCTGGTTAAAGGACGTTGAGTATATCACCATAATTTTAACTAAAACAAACTTGGAAAAATTAATGCAAGAGGAATTGCATACTCTACTAGCCAGTCAGTCAGTCAGATAATCAACCAATAACCAATCTTTACACCAGAGGCATTAAAACCATCATGTGCTTCACTTGAATTCTCATATTTTTTTTTATTCTTTAATAAATCGAATTTTCTCTGCCATAAAAAAATATTTGGACTAAACAAGCGAAAGCTATTTTTTCCATGGGAAATATTTGTAAATTTACCGGCATTGACTTGAGCCTATCACTACGTTACTGATATAAAATGTATTTATGGTCGTAGACTTTTTATTTTTGTATTCCTTTGTAATCTGCATCTGCAATAATACCATACGCCGGTGGCATTACAGTCCCGCGAAATTGATTGTTCCAACTTGAATAAGAACAAATGAAAACCTAAAAGAAAAAATTCCGTTCACGAATAGCTCCGATTATATTCTGAGCAGTACATTAGGAATTGGAATTCCATTCAGGACGCAGCAATAAAGCATTGACAAGGTATTTACATGACAGTGAACACTCACTGTGCGCAAAATATACTAAATTAATCTTTATATTTACTGGAGAAACTAGATCGATGTGTAGCCTTCCTTTCTGTATATCCTCCCACCCATAAATTCTTGCGGTTATTGTTTTAAAACTTTCATATTATAAGAACAAAATTAATATTTACGTGATAGATATTTGCTAACTTGATCAAAACAGAATATATATATATATATATATATATATATATATATATATATATATGTATGTATAGATATATATATATATATATATATATATATATATATATATATATATATATATATATATGAACCTGCAACCTCTAAGGTGAGGTGAGAACCTCGTCGGGCTTGACAAAGTTCCAACGTCAAGGGAATAATTGAATTTGTTCATATGGAAACTTGGTGTCAGTTTTCTCTCACAAGTTGTACCATTAATGATCTATCTTTCATTGCTATATATTTCGATCTTTACCATCAATAATCTATCTTTCATTGCTATATATTTTGATCTTGATCACCAGATTACTGATGTATATACTACTTTTGTGTTAATCAAATTCATAATATTTTTCTACAACATTCACATTTGGCTATCGTGAAACTTGCAACGAAATTTGTTATGTAAAATACATTCTCCTAACGGAACAAAAAATATCGTATAAATTTAACCATGATGTATGAATTTTTTTATGTCCATACACCTAACTTTCAATTAGTTGGTTAATTACATGAATATGGTCAGTTGTTGACTATCCACTCCTAAAGTTTGCCTGCTCTCCTGATTGATTAAAGTCAGAAGGCATTAGACTTATGAATGATCAGATTGTAGTGGTATTGTTGTTAATATTTGGGATGGAAATAGCAGAGATGTGAAAACTAAGACACATGAACCAGTAGAATGTACAGTAACAAATAACGATTGGGGAAACTAAAACCAAAATCTAGTGAGTAAATTATTTGACTGATTTTGGCATTAGTTTAACAAACTTTTGAGCTATAGTCATCCTTCTGTGTAAGCTATTTTTGGACTCCCCTCTCCTCTCATCTTGCCATTATCTGTTATGTTTACTCCAAGATTTTTAGACAAATTGAATGCTGCCATTCATCAATACTAATATTTATTCATTCATTTTGTTTTTATCCATTTACTCTCATGACCTTTCTGATGTTCATGTTGTACTCTTACCTTTCTCCTCTTGCAAACATAAATTACCTCACCACCATCTGCAATTTCTCTCCACTGTCTCCAATTAACATATTATAATTTCCAAGCATCAACTATTTCACATTTCAATCACAACTGATTTAGTTATCTGACAACTTTGTTCCCACATTCGCTGTCTTGTCTCTGACCTCTCAAATCACCCCGCCATAAAGATGATAAACAGCCATAGGGTTGTATCTCACCCTTGCCTCAGATTCACTTAGACTACAAACTAGTCTCTCGTGCCTACATACTCTTAACACATGCTGACTTGTAGCATGCAAAATTTGATTGCATTCAACATTTTATCTACACCCTACATTCAGAATACCATTTAAGTTACCTCTGTATTAACTTTTGTACTAAGTTATATATATATATATATATATATATATATATATATATATATATATATATATATACATATAATATATATATGTTTGTGTGTATATATATAATAATATATATATATGTGTGTGTGTATATATATAAATATATATATATATATATATATATATATATATATATATATATATGTTTGTGTGTATGTAAGTGTAAGTATGATACATGTGTAATCAATCTTATCTTAAAAGGTTATGAGAGCTGACGAATGTTCTCTCTATATTCTGAATAGAAAGGTAAAAAGGGGTTTAAATATTTCTTGAGATGTTTCCTCAAATTCCTGGATAGAATATTGACGATGGCTCGCAAAGAAAAAAAAAGCCAGACGCCTGAGGTCCTCAAACTTTTATTATTAAATTAAGTGAGGAAATGGAATAAGGTAAAGTTTGCAAGATCCTTCTCATTCAGAAGTGAGAGAGGATCAGTTAGGCATGAAAAGTTAGTCTACAATTTTCTTTATCATAGAATAGGAGCTGGCTGCAAGGGTTCACCGTGCGTGAAGTTTGTCAAAAGTGTGCAGGGAGGTTATTTATGTTTTCTTTATTTTATGGTTGCATATTCGTGGAATTCACATCTATCTAAATATTACGTACGAAGTGTCTTCAGTGAATTTAATGGAACGAGTTGAAAAGGATACTTTTTGTGTTGCCAATTTTTTTCCTCATTCTGACGAAGCAAAGAAAAGACTCTCTCTCTCTCTCTCTCTCTCTCTCTCTCTCTCTCTCTCTCTCTCTCTCTCTCTCTCTCTCTCTCTCTCTCTCTCTCTCTCTCTCTCGTAATTGGTTTAATTTTTATCTAACTTTTTTTTACCGTGATTAGAAGTAATTTTTCTCCTCTTAATTGTACGTCTTTGTGTCCATTTATAATTTCTTTTAGAGAGAGAGAGAGAGAGAGAGAGAGAGAGAGAGAGAGAGAGAGAGAGAGAGAGAGAGAGAGAGATGTTCATTAATGTTTCTCTATGTAAATTAATTCTCCTTAAAGTATTAAGCAGGGCAAATTTGTATATTATTAAAAAGGTCACAATCCACATTTTGTCATAAGCTTCATTTAAAAGTTTTATTTTCTCTCCGACATCAGTCTGATTCCGCTTAATACATTTTCATGATGTTAATCGTGGTTGAAGGAAAACTCAATTTTCCTCAATCTATTTTAAGCTTTACATTAATCTATTATGAGGTAGTTTGTTGGTAATGATATTTAGGAACTGCAAATCCAGTATGAATGTGCGTTTTATATCCGACCTTTATTTTACTTTGCTATCTTATGGTCATCGACATTACAAAATAAATATGATTATGATAATACGGAAATAACTCGCAAAGTATCCCTTATTTCATTTCCAATACTTATTCATATTCAAAATTGCTGATATTAAGACTATTTCTTGGGAAGAATGTTATGTGATAAAGTTAATGCGGGAGAATAGGGGGAGGATAGGTAATTGCTCTACTGACCTCAACTCATAATGAACTGGAAAGAAAAAGAAACGAAACGAAATGTATTTGTGATTCCAAATTATATATATATATATATATATATATATATATATATATATATATATATATATACATACATATATATATATATATATATATACCTTTGAACTTTGTTTTCAACAATTGAAGTATGGTTTAAAAGAGGCAAACTTCCATTGTACAGATACGCTAATGGTAAAATGGGAAATGAAGATGACATAAATGTAGAAAGGTTATCGTTGTTATTCTGGGAAAAAATACCTTTCACATTTTTGAAAAAGACAAACTTTTGATGAAACTGATGTCATGAACAAAATTTGTTGTTAAGTGAGTTTTTTATCAGTTTTCATAACTTGGAAGTCAACAATTTGGGCCATTGTAATAATTCTCGAAATAATAAGGATTTTTCTACTGTTTATTCTGACAAGTTAATTTTACATTTTCTGCATTTTTCTATCGTTCAGTTTTTAAAAGTAAAACATTTAAGCATCAATTATTTCAGAATTACTGACTAAACACTGAAAAGCTCTCTCTCTCTCTCTCTCTCTCTCTCTCTCTCTCTCTCTCTCTCTGGCATAATCGTTATTGTTATTATTGGTGTTGTTGACTATGCTGTTGTAACTCGGGCTAATATTTCTCGTTGTAAATTAGGAGGGTCGCAAAACTAAGCTGGTATTTCCAGCTACTTGATTTCAGTTTATAAACTTCGAGGTTACTATAGTTGACTTATTAGTTTCTGATGATTGACTTAAATTCCACCATTATTTTTAAAACAAATATTCTTTTAGTGCTCTTGTTTATTTTATGTAGACCAGCTAAGGGAAGTAACAATGTATATGTTTGAATGTATTTGAAATGAAGGGCCACCTATTGAATGGATGCTAAATTCAACTCCTCATAAGCTAGCTATACATTCACAAGCAGAACCTGCATAATAAAGTCCTTTGCATTAGCATCTCTCTCTCTCTCTCTCTCTCTCTCTCTCTCTCTCTCTCTCTCTCTCTCTCAACTTAAAAAAGATTTATTTCGTTGGTTTACAAAGTTGTGTCGCTTTGAACATCACATATTTGTTGAAAGAAACTGATTACCTTTGCTAACGAAGTTGGAAGGAGGTTATGTTTTCACACGTGTGTGTGTTTGCGAAGAGCTTCCTGGCCACAATTTTAATCGTAGCGTAATGAAACCTGCAGGGATTAACCGTTCTGTAAAAAGCTGGAAATGATGTTTTGGAAAGTCAAGGTGAAAGGTCAAAGTCATGGTCAAGCAAAATGTTCAATTCACGTAATCAGCCATAAGTTTGGACATCGTTTTCACAGAGGCTTCAAACTTGGTTCATATTTGAGTGCATGAAAATCTACACCAATTAATACATGTTAAGGTCAAGGTCAAGGTTAAGCAAAAGGTCAAGAAATAAGCTGCTGCGGCGGAGGTCTGCGCTCTATAGTTATTCATATAAATGAGTATCACAAACTCCATTAAGTTGATAAATATTACTCTCCTTTTATCTAGGTAAGTGATACTTCAAATCCATCAGTTAATTATGTTGATAATTGAACTGTCAACGTTGCTCGTTCAAAAGGATCAATGGTTATTGAAACAAAACAACGCCCTCTTGTTTTTCCTTCAGGTTTTTTTTTTTTTTTTTTGGGGGGGGGGGGGGGGGTTTACGATGACCATTGAAAGGGTTGTGTGTGCTTTGCTGTTATTATTATTATTATTATTATTATTATTATTATTATTATTATTATTATTATTATTATTATTATTACTACTACTAGCTACGCTACAACCTTAATTGGAAAAGCAGGATGCTCCAAGCCCAAGAGCTCCAACATGGAAAGATAGCCCAGCGACGAAAGGAAATAAGGAAACAAATAGATTATTATTATTATTATTATTATTATTATTATTATTATTATTATTATTATTATTATTATTATTTATTATTATTATTAATTTCCGAAAGTGGGTCATTCTATTAATTACCTTTTAGGAATTATCTCTCTCTCTCTCTCTCTCTCTCTCTCTCTCTCTCTCTGTTACTGTTCTTAAAATATTTAATTTTTCCCTGTTTCCTTTCCTCACTGGGCTATTATCCCTGTTGGAGCCCCTGAGCTTATACCATCATGCCTTGCCAACTAGGATCGTAGCTTAGCAAATAATAATAATAATAATAATAATAATAATAATAATAATAATAATAATAATATCATAAGGTATGTCGTCACAATTAAAGAACCCTTCGTTAGTTCAATACCAAATCTAAAGGATTCGTCGTGCATCTTAAGGTTTGTCTGAAAAATGGCATTAAATCGTAGAAGTTGATGAACCTCCGAACAGAACCCTATTAGTGATATTGATGATTTAGCTATTTGTCAGACCATAAGCGAAACCTTTTTAGTTCCTCTAGGACTAATGGGTCTTTATATATCATTCATATTTTCTTAGACGTTCACAGGAAAAAGTTTGTTGTTTTGTATTTTTTTTTTCATTAATTGTTAGCAAGTTTTTTATAATCTTTAATCATAATGAATAATGATTTCACAACTTTATTATGAGTTCGAGTTGATTTCCTAATGTTTTATCGTGACATTGCTGGTAAATCCTTTAAAAAGGCAATAGTAGAAACGCCATTTACGGCTGAATAGATTATTAATTCAATATGTAAATAATATCTATGGTCAATTATATATATATATATATATATAGAGAGAGAGAGAGAGAGAGAGAGAGAGAGAGAGAGAGAGAGAGAGAGAGAGATGTCAAATTTAGGAGGAAAAAAAATTTAAAAAATCAAGACTTGAGGCACATTGTGGGAACCCAAAAGGGAAGTGTGAAGTCTTGGTGATTATCTTTTCCGTTCCAGGATTCGAGTTCGCTTCGCATTCACGACCGTCATGAGACTGGAAGAGTTATAGCTTCTGGATGTCAATAGATTATGCCAGCGTTTTCATTTTGACTGGATGGCCTTTTCGATATCGCTACTCCAGAGTTTTCTCTCGAGTTTCAATTCCCTTTTTTATTGTCGGATTGTTGCCGCAGAAGTCACATGATTAAAATATATCTCAAGTTATTTTAAAATTTAGCCTCGTGAAAAAATTTTCTACTCTGAGAAATATACAAAAATCTACATAGTTTAACAATAAAATAAAAGATTTAGTGTTTGTCCTATTTAAAACTGATTTTTGATGTATCAAATGAATAGATGAAAATAAACAGGGTAATTAGGTTTTATATGTCTGTACTTGAACTTCTATTACTCGTATAAAAATACTGTTACCTATTTGCTTTATTATATTCTGTTTATTTGTGGGATATTAAAGTATCCAATATACGTTTATGGTTAGCACCACAATTATATCACTTGCAAAAGCAGTCATGTAATTACATTCACATAACAATTGTCATTGATCAATTAGCCTTCATTCCCAGCATAACAAATAGCTTGGCTTTAAAGGGATAGACCAAATATCGAATAATTGAATATTTATAGTCATCCTTCCGTTATTCTGATTTGTATTATATCGTTACTTATATTCTACTTCGTGCCATGATGTTATTTTATTTCAGCAGGTTGCAAAAATATTATTTCGTTTGCCACTGACATCCATCATCCATTCTGTGGCAGGGAAATCTAAAAGAATTATTTATAATTCTCTTGTTAATAACAGCAACAGCAATATGGATAATAGGATTACTATGGTGACAAGGATTATCACGTTCTAATGCTGTAATGCTCGAGGGGCCTAAAACTTAATATGATGGAGAATTACATGTAACATAGAACTGTAATAGCAGCCATTGATCTCAAACTAGGATTTTGTCTTAATCCTGCCTAATTTGTGGGTGTTTTTTTTTTTAGAATGGAATTTATTAAAGTTTGACGATGTTTCCTTTGACTCTTGTAATTGATTATCCTATCTCCTTCCTAAGAGTAATTTTGATGTCTGTTTTCAGGGTGACGCTTGCAAAGCAATCAATTAAAACACTGAATTCAGATAGTTGCCCGTTGCAAACGATTATCGCTTTGAGATCGCCAATTAAAGAAAATTTCGTAAGAATGTTCTTGCTTTTTTTAATTTTGAAAAGTACCTCATGATTATCTTGAAACTGCTAGTATTCTCTTCAAAAATTATCATTAGAAAATTACATAAAAACCTTTTCATTTATCGGATCGAATATAAACACACACACACAAACACACACACACACACACACACACACATATATATATATATATATATATGTGTGTGTGTGTGTGTGTATGTGTATATATATATATATATATGTGTGTGTGTGTGTGTATATATATATATATATATATACAACTTATAACATTAGGAGTAATGATCTCCAAGCGATATCTTTAGTGCACCAGTCTCGTAGCTGGAAACGACAGCAGTTGTTTTAGGTTAAAAGAAAAATAATAATAATTCTTTTATTTTTCTCCATATGGAGAAATATCCTTATGTATTCATAACTCTGTCTCTTCATTAACACTTATCTCCCAAATTAAGTTCCTTATTTTTCCCTGTTCTTTAGTATTATTAGCTATCCAACTCATAACTTTTTGTTAACTGAATGATTACAAATCCTTTTAAAAGTTTCCTAATATCAAACTTTTTGTAGAAGTTGTGAGAAAACATTTTTTTGGCGAAATAAGGGTCGAGACAATAATTTATATTACCATTAATCTCTCTCTCTCTCTCTCTCTCTCTCTCTTCTCTCTCTCTCTCTCTCTCTCATTGCACATCCTATAAAGGAGTCGTTAGAGGTGCTTCTCGCGATAGGGAAGGTTATATGAAAATTTGGTGAACCGGAACAAAGAGGAGATTTCCAATGGTATTGGTTATGACACATTGCTTTGTTTTCTTACGATTACGTACATTTAGAATAAAATTTAATTATCCACATTCTCTATTAAAACGAACAATGAAGTTATATTTAAAAGTATGGTAAAATTTCATCCTTTTATTTGTTTTTATTTTTTTTTTATTTAGTCACGTTTTTTTAGACTCCTAATTATTTGTGACTGTCTTCTGGGCTAGAATAATTGTTATTACTCTCCATTTGTGTTTATTTCTTTTAGCTCTGGTTACGCAAACAGTATTTCTATTATTACCAAAGTTTTTATAGTAAAATATAATGATATTTAGATTAACCTTGTTATGGTTCAACTTCTGTCATGGATACGCGATGCAACTCTCTCTCTCTCTCTCTCTCTCTCTCTCTCTCTCTCTCTCTCTCTCTCTCTCTCTCTCTCCTTCCCATGTTACATAAACATACGTACTGTACACAATGGAATATTTATCACGCTGCGCTCATATTCATATGAGGGATTCTTTAGTGATATATATTCACTTATGTGTACACAAATGTGATTGTCTGTCTCTTTCATTCGTAAAATGCTATGAATTTCTGTGAATCCTTCAACGTAAGAACATTTTAATTTCCCTTTCATCTCTTACCCTAAGAACAAAATTGGATGCTTAAATCGCCAACAATACCATTCTATTTTCGGGTTCTCTCGCTCCCCTTGCTTTAATGTTGCCTTCATTCTACAAAATACAATTTCATATCCTGTCCTTCCCCTAAAGAAAACAAAGTACGTGGGTCAGGTGAACGTTTTCTCGTGTTCTCGACTTATTTCTTCCCCTTTCAGCTCCTGATTGCCTTAATGAGTCCTTCAGCCGACAATAGATTTACATTTTCCTTCCTCTTCTCGAAAACGAAATTGTGATGGTTGAAATGAGTTTCAGGAGATCAAAAACCTTTATTTATTTCCATATGAGTCATCTTTCTGTCTCTCCCTCCTCAAGTCACTTCATGACTGGCTCTTCATAGTTTGTCCGCTGCTGATTCGATTAGCCTTCCACGGGAAACAAAACATGGGATTATCGTTGACGGGTTCTGGTAATCGCATTAAGGCTGAAAATTCGAGCAGAGTCTAAATGTGACTGCTGTTCAAACTCAGTCATGCCACCAAATATCAATACAATTTGGTTTAATGTTTATTCATAGGAACCTCACTTTTTTTGGAAAGTTTTCATCATCACCTCCGACGCCTATTGAGGCAAAGGGCCTCAGTTAGATTTCACCAGTTATCTCTATCTTGATCTTTTAATTCAATACCTCTCCATTCATCATCTCCCACGTCACGTTTTCATAGTCCTCAGCCATGTAGGCCTGGGACTTCCAACTCTTCTAGTGCCTTGTGGAGCCCTGTCGAAAGTTTGGTGAACTAATCATCACCATCTGCCCCTCACCATGATCTCATCCACATATGGCACTTGAATAATCTCTCTTATAGTTTCATTTCTAATCCTGTCCTGCTATTTAAAACTTAAAACTTTATTGAGTGCAATTTTCCTGTAGATGATTCTATTCACTCGTTTTGCAAGAAAGCTCTCTATCTTTTATTTTTTTCACCAAACTCTATAGCAAACAGTGAAATTATACGAAAATCCCTAAGCTAAATAAACCATGAGCATATCATTAAGACTATTTTTTGTCTATTAAGGAATTCGTTTTCGACACACGCACACACTAACACTTGAAACCCGCAATTAGATACGTTTTGAATACATATTGATATTCTAGCAAAATTCCATTGATCAATTGCTTGGAGATGGCAATTAATCAAAAGAATGTAAATATTTTTCCTGACGCACCCAGCAATGTCTGAAGAGGGCTGAAGGGAAGCCGTGAGAGGTATCTAGTAGAAAGAAAGACAGGGGTAGCTAACCTATTACTATGGGCAGCGCGTGGCATCCAACCATAACCTTCCATAAAAAGCGCTGAGGTTGCTATCTGATCAATCAATATTCGCCCAAATGCTCTTTCATATTTAGCGTGATCCTTCATCATAGCATTTATATAAAAAAAGAATATTATTATTATTATTATTATTATTATTATTATTATTATTATTATTATTGTGGTGGAGGTTGTAGTCATTGTTGAATTTCATCTATAAATTAATATTTACGCTTCACAAAAATACATATGGATTTATTACTGAATACACAGAATACTTGCATTTTATTATTCAAGACAACTCGGTATTCTTTACGAGCAGATTTACTCTGTTCCACATATCCACATTTTAAGTGAAAATGTATTGGAGATTCAAATCAATAACTGTATTACTACTTCTTTTCTTATTTCGATATTTAACAAATACTTATTAGTTCACTGCTGAAGGTAGAATAATATTCCGCCGAATACCTTCTTATTCCCTTCACCTTATAACAAAATTTCTTCAGTCGCATCAAGTGTTTATCTGTCTTTGAAGGATTGTGTTATATACCTGAATATCCAATGAAATATGCATTTGAGAATTACAATGTATATAATATCACGCCGATGATTAAGGGGCATTAAAAGGATTTCTGGCGTTTCCCTTTATCTGAACGTTATATCGAAATTCTATTAACGACGAAGCTAGCGAAGAGAATGTTCGATTTAATGATCATCCCAACATTGAATTTACTGACATTTATTTATTCCGACGAATGTGTGTATAGCAATGTGTGTGTGTGTGTGAGAGAGAGAGAGAGAGAGAGAGAGAGAGAGAGAGAGAGAGAGAGAGAGAGAGAGGAGAGAGAGATGGTACACATTATTGCTCGTTCTAAATCGTAGTATTTGTATATTCTTATGGATAAAAACAGCATTTTCTTTGTCGTTTTGTAATTTAAAGATTATTTTGGTAAAATATTCAAACAGGATAATGACGAGTGATATGAATTACTATCACAAGTATTATGTGATCCGTCATATTTGAAAAAAAAAATCTTATACAGAGAAGTGATTTATATTGAAATGATAATAAAAAGAAAAAAGCCTGCAAGTATCCGTTATAAAAATGTTTATTCTAAACTGAAAATACAGAAATCAAAATCTCAGAAGAATCAAAGGCCGCATTAAAGTCTAGCAATGAGAATTGGTTATTTATGAAGAGAATTATCTTGGGAAATCTCTGTACCACCAAAAAAAAAAAAAAAAAAAAAAGAAGAAAAAAAAACGAAAAGTCGGATAAAAACCTCGGTAAGGTATGTTCTTTCATTGGAAGATCTTATTTCAGTATCTTTCTTTTCTAATAAGGAGATTATAGCCTTGTGTATATTCCTCCACAGCATTTTTTTAAAAGAATTTCTGAAGAAGTTTGAAGAGATAAGTCGCATATTCAAATTTCATAAAGACCCGCAAGAGTTCATTTCATATTAAAAGTGTGTTATAAATGGTATTAATAAGAATTAAGGCAGGTAATTTATCTGAACAACCACTCTGATGTTTTTCTCGTTTTCTTATAAATTTATATATCTTTCGGTTTATCCATCTATCCTTCACTCCATTAAGGGATTACCCTTTTTTCCATTTATCCTTCTCTCCAATTGATGCTTCGCTTCTCACTGAAGCCTGATTCCTTACCAGCCAAACCAATTTGCAATGCTGTTGGAATTTTACTCACAATATGTCATGTTCTTGCATTCCCAGTATATTCAGTTTGCTTTATTAAATACCTATTTTAACTCTCTCTCTCTCTCTCTCTCTCTCTCTCTCTCTCTCTCTCTCTCTCCTCTCTCTCTCTCTCTCTCACACACCTGTTGTGCAATAAGTTTTGCCTCAAATTCTAATTGAACATTTTATTTAAAGTTTGAATTAATTTTAATGTAATTTTACTCCTAATACTGGAGTGTCGGTTGAATACATTAATTGTATACGTATTATTTTCTTAGGAATATCTTGCGATATCATTATTTCCATAATGTCAACAGTGATAATGATAAAATTATATGTTGTTAAATCATCATCTTTAATTTTGTGTTACTCTTCTCACTCTGTCTATGTTGGTAACGTTAAAGATCAGAATGTAAAAGAAATCGTATTTAAAGGCTCAGAACGACGTTCCTTGCATCCAAGAAATATTTTTATCTTCGCAGTGTTATTTTGGAGACATTTCAGAAGTTTAAGCTCCTTCCTTAGATTAAAAGGTTATTTGTGTAATTAGATAACGAAATTGATACATCTTTATATTAATTTGGAAAACACATTTATGAACGAAATACGTTCGGGGGTAATTGATTTACAGTAAATTAAGTGACAAATTGAATGTTATAGACCAACGTTCAAATCTGTAAATACAAATCACCACTACAGTACATAAACTATGGGGAGAAGTCGACTTGGATTAATTTGTTAAATGTAGAATAATATCTTTATTTTTCCTTCCAAATAAATTCAAGTCATATTCCATTGAATGTTAATTACTGGTTATTCAATATCCTGTAAAAATGTAATTGGAGAATCACGGCCTCTGAAGTATAACCTGGACCGCAAAATTTATTGTTTTCCTTTTTAGAGAGGAAATCATATCTTTCTCAGATGCCTTAGGATAGGCGATGTTAAATTTTGGGTAAATTGCCTTTTTCATATACGTCGTATACACACACACACACACACATACATATATATATATATATATATATATATATATATATATATATATATATACATATATATATATATATATATATATATATATGTATGTATATATATATATATATATCATCGTCTCCGTCTATATCTATTGTCGCAAAGGGCCTCGGTTAGATTTCGCCAGTCGTCTCTATCTTGAGCTTTTAATTCAATACTTTGCCATATATATATATATATATATATATATATATATATATATATATATATGTATATATATATATGTATATAATATATGTGTATATATATATATATATATATATATATATATATATATTTAAACTTCCATTTACAATTATACAATTACATGTTAAACTAATATTGGTGACGTTTTACCGAATTAGTTTTATGCAAAATTATATATATGTATATATATATATATCTTGATTCCAGGAAAAATAAAAACATCACAGTAGATTACTGAAGTAAACTTTGATCAAGGACGCAACTAGCTTACACACACACACGCGCGCACACACACACATACACACGCTGTCAAAAGAATAACTGAAGTGGAACCCTTTACAAAGGTTTCAATCTGCGTATGAATTGGAGGCAAACTCAGACTGTCACAATACTACAGTAAAGCTCCCATCAACACTCGGAAAACCCCCCCCCCCCCCCCTGTTCCTACCCACCCCTTTAGCAAGGTATAAAAAGAGAGAGAAAATCCGGCAACAACGAGGCCGAAAGTATTAACGGGAACAGTTCTTACAAATGGTGTCCTTAGCAGTTTTCCTATGTCTCAATTATTCACGGCTACATTTTTTTTAGTAAAGGCAGCGACATTTTTTACTATCTTCATTTTTGTCAAGTCTCTCTCTCTCTCTCTCTCTCTCTCTCTCTCATACAAAGACGCGCAATTCCCACACCTGCAAGGTTTTTATTCATGATCTCAGGCGCTGAATTCCTGTAAAAGTAAAAATGAATGGCAGCTTCCGCCTCGGCTGTGATAAATAACAGACAGCATCATGTCTTCATCACCAAAGTATTCAAGTGGCCTTATAAAACCCTTGCTCTCTCTCTCTCTCTCTCTCTCTCTCTCTCTCTCTCTCTCTCTCTCTCTCTCTCTCTCTCTCTCTCAGTGTTCATTGAAGTATAGAGAGAGCAAGAAATGAAGATGTCATCGAATTTATGTATGCACGATGAGTAGCCTATTAAGGAAGCTTTACCTGGGAAGACATTATTGCATATATGTTTCATGATAGGAAGGGGTAAATTTTTGTAAAGATTTCAGTAACACAGCAAGTATTCAAATGCTTTCATTCAAATTTTTGCCTTATTCTTTAACGTCAATAAAAGAAATATTCATCAAAGAGGAAAAGCTTAGCAATAGCTTCATATCATACTGAGCCGTTTTGAGGATTTCGGGACTCGAGCTTTTTCAAAAACCATATATATGATTTGCTGTCCGAATTTTCTCTCGCCTGCAGGAAGTCCTCACTGTAGGAAGACTTTTTTGGAAAAAAATGTCTGTACGTCAAGAAAAATTACCAAACTGGAAAATCAACAAATGGACTATATAACTTTTATGTAATGGAACGCGCCGTGTCTCTATATTTTTTTTTCTCCAATGGATAACAATAACAGTTTGTGGGTAACAGACTACATTTATAGACTTGCGTCGTCGAACGAGGCCACATCAGTGCATAGGTATATTTACCGTAACAAGTGAATCGTTTTATGGTAGCCAAATACCATTAGGTATTGTTTTGGATCAATTTAATCGTAGAAAAAAAGGATTTAGTAAGTCTATGTGAAACGTATTAGCCTTCCACCTGTGATAATCAACTCAAAGACATTCTATAACTTGACCATATCTCCCCTTTCGTCAGCTTCCCTTGATTAAACCCAAAGATGAATGAAGTCCTAATGTTTCAAGTCAATGGGTGATACTGCTAAATATTTGACTTTAGATAGACTATACTTGACATGCATTCCGCACCCTTTCTCCCACCTTTTACACTATTAATATTTTTTGCAACTACTGGGTTACACTTCGGCGCTGAATGGCTTCCCCGGTCTCAGTACTGGTGCATTTGGTCTAAATTTCAGGGATCAAATCACACAGTCGTATTACCAACATATATGTACTGTTCTGCTTGTATAACATATACTTCCAAATTAAACATACTCTCACAAATACTTGAACAAATATATATATATATATATATATATATATATATATATATATATATATGTGTGTGTGTGTGTGTGTGTATATATGTATGTATATATATATATATATATATATATATATATGTGTGTGTGTGTGTATGTGTGTGCATATATATATGTATGTATATATATGTGTATATATATATACAGTATATATATATATATATATATATATATATATATATATATATGTATATATTTTCAAATAAGCCATATATTTTTTATACATTAATGTCTGGATTCTCTTAACGACCTCAGGATCAGAGCCCCAGGCGGAATCACACAAAGACAATATCTTCTGACTGGCAGGGAGTCGAACACCGGTCCAGGAAACTTGTATGAATAGTGACATACCACTATGCACTGCGTGGCTATCTATTAATACGTGTAGGGTACTTGGGCACATCCAAAAAAACTGATTTGCAAATAAACTGAAACCAAAATGCATGATTAGGTATTATTTGGTAAATTGCCATTGTTTATTAAATAATTTTGTTTTTCACTCACTAAGCTTACTAGATCTATTAGCTCTTTGGTTAATATCATAGGCGATCACTGTCTAAAACTGACTACAAATAACACTCATTCGCCAGTTTTATTGATGTGCGTTGTTGTTTACAGCCAAAGATCTGGTAGATTAAAAAAAGTTTAATAGCTTGAGTAATCCTATTTTCAAAAGGGATATCATCATATGGCTCTAACAAGGTAATTACAATTAATGGACGTATGTTACCAAATAAAGAGAAAGGGGAATAAAAATTCCTAATACAGTATCTGGGATTTTCGTAAACCAGAAAGTTAGGGTGAACTTAACTGTTGATTCTCTTTAAGGGGTCGTTTGATAATGATAAAAAAAGTCACACGAATTACTTTATTTTACCTATGAAAAATAGATAATATTTGACCTTTATCTTTAGCAGAAAATATTTTGGAACAAATGTTTATATAAAACTTGACCTGATAATGATGATGAATATGATGATGATAATGACACAACACGTCTGTTAACCTTATTGTGATATTATAGTCTATAGACATTGAAGCTATATTTTAATTTCCCCGGCAAATTTAATTTTGTAATCTATTTCTGCGAATCTTTGAAAATATTAATAATGGGGAAATCTATTCAGTGCATATCAAAACAATTGTTTAACTTTCGGTACGATATGTTGTTACTAAATTATGGGAAGAATTCCCTTTACTTTTACTGACAGTTCCTGTAATTGTTATCTTTGAATCAGTGCAATGCGTCAGACAGATATTGTGTTGCAACATCCTTAATTAGAAGCAGCATTCCTTTCTTTTCCTCTAATGATGAAATCATTAATTATTATTTCTTATTATAATCCTAATTTCAGGAAGAGTATGAAAATGAGGAATGAATGATTGCTTTGAACTGAATGAATAATGAATGTATCAATATTGACGAATAGGGTTATCTGCCTGACTGAAAGATTGTATATACATATGTTTGTCTCGAATCATAACGAACTGGTTAAACTTTGTATTTGAATATAATCATAAAACAACATAGTTTTTCTTATTTCTTCTTATCTAATTTACGAATCCATTCGCTGTATAATTACTTTACACTGAAAAAATTACATAAAAACATCATTTAATATAATATTTAATAAAAAGGTGACTGATATATATATATATATATATATATATATATATATATGTGTGTGTGTGTGTGTGTATGTGTATGTGTGTGTATGTGTATGTGTGTGTGTGTGTACAATGTAAGCGGTAATAAACAAGCATCATTTATGATAAAAATAGAAGAGAAATATTGGTGACATTATGGTTTCATTTGAACCCCAAAATATTGTATTTTTAACAGACGAGTTGAAAGCTGCTTATTATGTTCTCTCTCTCTCTCTCTCTCTCTCTCTCTCTCTCTCTCTCTCTCTCTCTCTCTCTCTCTCTCTCTCTCTCTCTCTCTCTCTCTGTTCATCAATAGCAGTAGATAATAAAATTTGCCGTCATAATATATAGAACTTAGCATAACACCCTCTGTAATATTAACTTTCTCATGTTTTTCTTTTCTTTTTAATGGCGCACCTCTCGATTCTGAAATGTCTTTGTTCGCCTGATAATCGAGTGCTAATTTTCACATTCCCTCCTATTAAATCCCACGAGTTCACAGACGTCGGAATTATTCTCATGGGAGTCTGATAGTTTTGTTCGGAAGAAAATAGCGATAAAACCAAAACGATTAAACTGCCTTTGCATTATTCCCCTGAGGCTAATTTCACTTGCAGATTGTCTCATTTCTTAGGTGGTTATTGTATTTATATTTCCCCTGGGGAAGAGGACATTGTCTCGAAAAGTGAAAGTGGCTTCATTGGAAATTTCGGTTTGTGTGTGCGCGCGCGCGTGAGTGTGTTTGTGTATGTATGTGTTGAGTTTTCGGGATCGTATATTTGGTTAAAGATACCAAATTATATCTTTTGTGCCACATAGTTCACTAATTTGATTGTCAATAATAGTAAATAATTTTTCACATCCATATTGTTGAAACCGATATAAACAATAGTATTGCTATTCTATTTGACCTTTTCGAATGTCGTTGACTTTGCCCTCATTGCATGCTGACTTCCCTAGGGGATATAATTACCTATCTCTTATATTTCAAAAGTTGTGAACGAGGTTCAATTCTTAGTTAACGTTTGATTTCGTTATAAAACTTCTACATTGGTATTTTCATTGGCATCATGAGGAGAATATGCATGCCTGTTGTTTTATGAATGTCCTACCGTAAGTGGGACCTGGACTCTTATGCTAAATATGAAGATTATATGGAAGTGTGGCCAGGGTCAAATTTCTACCAGACGTTTAACATCTTGAGTATGACTGTGACCTAACTCAACACAGCGTGTCCCTGAGCAGAATATGAATGGAAACTATGAAATCCCTATGTCCTACAATTAGAAAATAATGAAAAGTTAAATTCATGTGTGATCCCTGGCTACCGTGAATGTAAAATGTTACTTTCCTGTATATCAATATAAAATCAGTTTCGTTAAAATCCATCCATTAACTTTTGCGTAATCTTCTTAACAAACTGACAAGTAAACCATGGTAAAAACATATCCTTGGAAAAGGTAACAATAATTGTTATACCGGTATTAGCAGCAATTGTAGTAAAAGAATGATAATTGTTTCTTGTATAGTCTGCCTTTATATGTCTTCTTTTCTTTTGTAATGAGCCTTCAACTGATAACTAAATAGTATTCGCTACTCTATATTGGTAGATAAACCCAAGTTTAGAATTTTTTTATTTTATTTCTTTTTCAAGCTCGTATTTAGTTAAAAAAATAAATGTAATGGTGTGCGACATTTCTGTTTGTCTCACTTTTTTAGATTTAACGGACACGTATATTGGGCATACATGCACACACACACTATATCTATATCTATATCTATCTATCTATCTATCTATCTATCTATATATGTATATATATATATATATATATATATATATATATATATATATGCGTGTGTGTGTACGTGTGTGTGTTAGAGAGAGAGAGAGAGAGAGAGAGAGAGAGAGAGAGAGAGAGAGAGAGAGAGAGAGAGAGAGAGAGAGAGAGAGAGAGATATATGTGTTGGTTTTTGTATTTTTATGTACGTTCTTTAAAAAAGGCAGTTACTAAACCCGTTACTCCCAACCTTCAGCGTTCTTCTGTACCTGAAACAAAAGTAAGCTGAATAAGTGGTATTATTGGTTAAGGTGTTAATATGGAATGATAACCCTTCACATAAATCACTGTCGAAGAATATCGCGTTCATCAAAATTAATGTGATTGGAAATTTTCTTGATAATTGTATTCTATCATCGGGCATGTCTAGTTTTCATAACTGTATTGAAGCTGAATAAATAAGACCCGCAATAAGATTAAGGTATACGAATTATAATGTAGTTTTGATTGCTCGTATCAATAGTATATTTCTCCAAAAGATTGGAAAGTGTTTTATTTAGTGCACTATGTTCTGAGTTGCAAATACTAATCTTACTTAACTAATCAATATCGAGGAGACGGTGAGTCGCATTTACTGATTGGTTTGTTTTATATCTTTGTAAGTTTTTTTTTTTTTTTTTTTCTAAATATGACCAGGTTCCATTTGTCTCTTATCATCCTGTAACATATATGTAAATACATTGCGTAACCGTTTAAACAAATTCATTTACTGTATATGTAAGTATATGCTTTTTGGAGTATTAAGAGAAAGTTAAGATAGAGAACCAAGGTAATGTCGGTGTTTGTGTTCTGCATAACACTGTTTAGGGACTTTCTTAAGAATGACCGCATTGGCGCTTTTCCTATGTTGGAATTTCTGTTCACAATTTCCCATCTCTGTAATGACTACACTTTGATGCTTGATCCTTAGTGATTTTAAAGAAGTTTCATTCCTGTTTCAATTGTTGTGAGAACGACTTCGTTTCCTCTAAAACGAATCTATGTTTAACTTTTAGGTTTGTTTACTCCCAAATTTAATGAGGCTACGGCAGATAATTCATCTTTTCCAAGTACCCTATTTAAAATGGTTATTCCGCCTCAAGAATGGGACTATATATAGATCCCATGCCAGATATTGAATAACATGACATTTTAGCTTGGTGGTGATAAGTCAAATTTGAATCTACTGTTCTTTATCAAAAAGCTATATATGAAGTTTGAAATTAATTTTTATTTTTTATTTTTTACTAAAGAAAAAGCTTATTGTAGAATCGATATACAAGTATTACCAAAGGTTTTGAGGATGGAGATGAGTTACTGTTAAAGGTAATTGAAAAAGTTTTTTTTTTTTTTTTTTTTTGTATGGAAGTGATGTATGATTTAGAATAATTTTAAGAAGCGTGGCTTGGTTTGTGTAAAAGTAGTTCTGAAGAATTAAGGCTGTGTATAAATGGCTTCTCTGTAACTTTGTCGATGAAAAATTGTGAAAAGTTGGAGTACGCTAGTTGCAACGTTGTGTGGTAAATCAATCATTACTGAGGATAGGGAGTGGAGGGGTTGATACCCTCACTGATTGAGGACGGTGAATAGACACTGTTAGAATTAGTAAAATGTTTTGAAAAAGGAGGAGGTTTAGTATAAATGTGAGCTCAAGTAATACTAGAAGTTTGATGGAAACCAGGAAAATGATTCATTGAAGGCTAATAGAGAATTTGGAGGAGTGGTAGCAGTTTATTTGGATGGGTTAGAGAAGTGGTGTCACAGAATAGGTGAAGCGTTGAAGGTAGAAAAATATGTATTAAAGATTTTGAAACGATAAATGTTTAAGGACGCCAAGGAGACAGTGTGTGCTGGGATTTTTTAGCCAACTGTTTTTTATAAAAGTGAATGTGAAAAAAAAATATGAACTGAGGATGTTGAGATGAATTATTTGCACGGTATATGTGGCTGATGAACAATTAAACGGTGGACAAATACAGAAATAAGAAGAAGCAATTAAGAGGTCAGTGTAGGCCGTAGGGTGAAGCAAGTTCAAGAGAAATCTAATCTTGATTGAAAAGTTTAGAGTATTTTTGTATAGTTTGTTCATAATGAAATAATGGACGACGGTAGTTTGGTGTATGATGGATTGGTATAAGAAATGAGGAGCAGCCGAAGACCAAGACCAATGTTGTGGAAGAGGTATGGGAAAGGAAGGGCCTCAAATTCTAAAGAACACGACAGATAATACAAAAAATATAGAGGTGGATGGTGCAGTGTGTATAAATTGTTGGACGGACATCTATAGATAGATAGATAGATAGATAGATATGTGTGTGTGTTTATATATACACACAATATTTATATATGAAAGTGTGTGCTGTGTATACGTCTTTGCGTTGGTAAAATCTATTATTTCTATCCATTGTTAATTAACTCCAAGGCAGGAGTTTATGAGGATCTGGGGATTGTCAGAGAATTCATCTGGAACCGGTCTTAATCAATTTTCGTTCGTTGTGGCTTCATCCGATTTCTAATCAAATTTTAAGTATTAAGGACATTTAATTTTCCCATTTTTCTCGGAATGGTACCCATCTCTGATTTGTGAGTATCCAGATAATTCTTCTATTTATTTCAATGATTATAATAGACGATACCATTATTATTAACATTGACACTTGTAACATTGATAAAGATAACTTGTTTTGATTTAGATTTTGTTAGACTTCAGTTATTCTTATCTTTAATAAACGATACCATTATTATTAACATTGACAAAGATAACTTATTTTGATTTAGATTTTGTTAGACTTCAGTTATTCTTATCTTCAAGTGTAGCCTTTGTTTAATAATATTGGGTATGAAAAATCCAATGAGTGAAATGGCAATTTGAGAACAGTGCAAAAGTTCCTGTATTTCAATATACAACGATATATTACTTTGAATTTTACACCCATGATTTTTAGACGCGCTGTGGTGTTTTCTTCAAAATTATAAGAATTTGGTAGCGAAGGTAATTTAAAGTGTACGAAGAAGGGCCGTTTTGTGGGTGCATGGCTCAGCCTTGTTTACGATTTCACAGGCATGATGTACCAAAATCCAGCGCAACTTATTTGTAAATTTTGGTATCCAAATTCGAACGTTATTTCATAAATGACAACAAGAGATTAGATTTTGGGAGAGAGTGAAACTCTAGGGACTGCAGATTTGCAAGAACCAATGCTTGGCCGTAAGAGCCAGGCAATCTACAACAAAAACAACAACAACAACAACTACAACAAAAGTGGAATGGAAATTTTTATGGAAAGGCAATTATTCCCGGGAAGAGAGTTACCTCAACCTTGACAGAGGTTTACAGCAATACTTTTAGGGCTATTAATAGTAGCTGGTGTAGGATTGAGATGTGTAACTTTAGTCTATAATTGTATCAAACTATTTTAAAACTAACAAAAAATATATATACAGCTATTTTGCTTAACTTGATACATACAATTTTTCTTTTACCGGATATGGACATACTGTATAATGGCATATTTAATTTTTGTTATTTTTTTTTAACAAAATAATAGACAGTGTTACACCACAATTATCTATAGAATTAAATTTTTCCAGTAAAGTATACTGCACATAGTGCTAAAATCAAATAAAGATTTTTTGCACACTTCTAGTATTTATAAGATATATGATAGTTTTATTTTTATTTCTTAATGATTGACCCGTTACAGTATAAACATCTGTTATATTAACAACGACAAAAGGATATTACATTTCTTAATGTGCAAGAAAAGCATTTCTGATTTTGGATTTTTTCCTATTGCTTCGTGGTTTTTTTTTATCTGAAAATTTTCGTTGTGAAAAAATGTTTTTACTCCTGTAAAGTGAAAAAACGGTATCCATTAAAAAAATATTTCAGCGTCTTTCTGAACTAATCTCCATTTCTTCCGACCGTTATGGAGATTCGGTGAGCAATCAACATTTATTAAAACCTGGAGCGCTTTCCTTTCCCGTTTGGGGTAATCGCAGATGCTTGACAGCGAAGTTTTGACGTCTATCTTTTTCATCCGTTAATATCTGAAATAGGTTTTCATCCAGTTCCACCCACGTATCTTTTTAGTTTATTTTGGTTATTTTTCATTTTCAGATCTTTCTTTAGTTGAAATACTACTGCTAGAGAGTTCTTGTGTCCTTTAACTGGACAGAAAGTACTATATTAGATCCCTCTTTAGTTACGGCTCATTTTTCATTTGCCTACACATAGACCGAATAGTCGGGTGTATTCTTTACACCTTATTCTCTTTCCTCATACACCTGACAACATTAAACTAACCAAACAATTCTTCACCCAAGGGGTCAACTACTACACTAATTGTTCAGTAGCTACTTTCCACTTGGTAAGGGCAGAAGAGGCTCTTTAACTACCGGTATGGCAAGCAGCTCTTCTTGGGAAAGGGCACTCCAAAATCAAACCACTATTCTCTAGACTTGGGTAGTGCCATAGCCTCTGTACCATGGTCTTCCACTGTACTTGAGGGTACACCCAGGCACATGAGTCAATGTTTCCCTATTTCCTTTCTTCACAGGGCTACTTTCCCTGTTGGAACCCTTGGGCTTATATCATCTTGCTTTTCAAACTAGGTTTGTAGCTTGGCAAGTAATAATGATAATAATAGGGAGTTTTCCGATGCTGCTTGGTGTAAAATCCCGCCTTCTATAAAGATGTTAGTGTTTGTTTTGATCCCGTCTTTTTCCAAGTGACAATTACAGTTTCTTCTTGCGGTCTAGTTATCAAGCATGAAATTTTAGTATCTTGAATGTCATTAGTTATACGTTCTCTTGTGTCATTTAAAAGATTCAAGGCCAGACTGCGTTTATCATCATCTCGGTATCATTTTCGAGTTAGATATGACTACACTTACTGTTAACTTACCTATAACTCCGTACCAAAATATATTGAATAATATATGTAAAAAGAAAATCAAGTTTTTTTTTTCATGACGGCTCCTTGGAAGCATCGGCTACTCAAAGTCGGTAGGTCCAGTGTTCACGTCTTTTTCATAACTTGATACACTTTCACTGGCAAACACGTCCTTACTGTCCTTGTGTACTATAGTGATGAGGAGGGAATATGGTATACCCATAGGCAAGGTCTATAGACCTTGCCCGTAGGTCTACCTGCTGAGTCATCAACACCCCAAGCTTTGGTCATCCCTTGCCTTAATCTGTGTGGAGAAGGAGCTCTGGATCAGACCTCGTATATGTAGAGTCTTTGGGACATAGTGCTATAGCCCATGACCTTTCATTTGACTACCGCTCATGAGAAACCTTGAATGCAAGCGTCTTCATGGCATATACAGGTATGGTAAGATTAAGATATCTCATCCTAGCATCTCACAATATGATAGGTTTGAGGCTAAACTAAATTTATAACCTTAAAATGGTTTTTATTCCTGTTTTCTAAGTGATACACGCAAAAAAATAATGTATTATATATATATATATATATATATATATATATATATATATATATATATATGTGTGTGTGTGTGTGTCTGTATTGTATATGTGTATATATATATATATGTTTATATATATATATATATATATATATATATATATATATGTATATATGTTTTAAGTAATCACTGAACATGAATAAAGATAAAAAAAATTTGTAGGTCACAAGGAAATACTGAGGGTCTACACACATTTAGAATTATATATATATATATATATATATATATATATAATATATATATATATATTCATATATATATATATATACTGTATATATATATATATATATATATATATATATATATATATATATATATATATATATACATATATGTATGTATATTTATTTCCTTCTACGCCTATTGATGCAAAGGGCCTCAGATTTCGCCCGTCTTCTTTATATTGAGCTTTTAAATCAGTATTTCTCCATTCATCATCTTCTACTGTATATATATATATATATATATATATATATATATATATATATATATATATATATATATATATATATATATATGTATGTATATTTATTTCCTTCTACGCCTATTGATGCAAAGGGCCTCAGATTTCGCCCGTCTTCTCTATATTGAGCTTTTAAATCAGTATTTCTCCATTCATCATCTTCTACTTTGCTCTTCATGGTCCTCAGCCATGTAGCCTGGGTCTTCCAACTCTTCTCGTGTCTTGTGGAGTCCAGTTAAAAGTTTGGTGAAGAAATCTCTCTTGTGGATTGCGAAGAGCATGCCCAAACCATATCCATCTACTCCTTACCATGATCTCATCCACAAATGGCACTCGAGTAATCTCTCATATAGTTTCTTTTCTAATCCTATCGTGCAATTTAACTCCCAATACTCTTCTGAGGGCTTTGTTCTCAAATCTACAAAATTTATTGGATATTGTTTCATTGTCATACCACGATTCATGCCTATAGAGTAACACCGATCTCATTAATCTGATATATAGCGTGATTTTTATGTATAATTTCAGGTGATTTGATTTCCAGATTTTACTTAACCTAGCCATTGTCTGATTTGCTTTTCTCAATCTTTCATTAAACTCCAATTCTAAAGACCATGTATTAGAGGTCATAGTTCCTAAATATGTTAAAGATTCTACCTTATTAATCCTTTCTCCTTTCATTTTCCATGGCATATGTGTTGAATCCCGAATAAGCCTGCTTACAGGAAATTGCTTCAATATTAGCCCAATGCCCACGTTTATAAAGAAAATTCATCTCCCTGGACATTAGGGTCCTCCCTTCCGACCCATTAACACCATCTATCCAAGCACTTTTAGGTCGTCCATATCTCCACCCTCGTAACAATTCTGAATTGTACTTTCGTCTAACACTCTTGTCGCGTCCACTTGTTTCACTTGTCAATTTTGGTTTATATTAGAATCAAAGCACTAATACCTTAAAGGAGATTTAGCTCAATGCATCTATAGTTACATTTCAGCCATGGCTTCTGTAGACGAGTAGTCTTTCCAATCTTTTGTGCATACCCTGCTCCTTTCTTGCTACTATTCTTTCACTTATGTCTTCTCTCGGCATATCATATTCGTTTCTGTGTACTTATAAATAGTTTTACAAATCAACACCTTTCAGTATTGCATAATCAATTCTTTTATTCGTAGCATAAGTTTGGGTTCTATCATAAAAACTTTTAATCGATATCATCAGCTCATCCCCAGACTATCATTTTAATTGCAAGATTTTTTTCAATAGTTTTGAAAATTTCTCAAATAACTTTCATAGACACCATGCTTTGGCATGATGTTGCTAGCCACATGCCCTTCTGCCACCTTACATGTGATCCATCATAGTCGACCAACTACCAGTTACATATCCTGTTGAGTTCTACAGAGCAAAGAAATTTCTGGGAGCTGTTACATATTTATATATTTGTGTGAAAGAGAGGACTTGTGTTTGTTACGAATGTGTTTCTATGCTGCATTGTGAATTAGCATGAGTAAAACATAGAATAGTAATAAATCAGGTAATTGGAAGCAGTTTGCCTCTGGCATTGGTGATATATTTTCTTCCACAACGCAAGTCCATTAAAAAAGCATACACACACACCGGCATCGCATTTCCTTCGCTTATATCAGTTTACCTTCGGTGGCGGGATGCACTGCCAGGGTACATGTCAGAATATATATTTTGCTACTGCGAGAATCCAACATATACTCCTCTGGTATTTCTGATGCAAATCCATATTCAGTGAAAATATATGTTTCGTGTTTTATATATATATATATATATATATATATATATATATATATATATATATATATATATATATATATATATATATATATATATATATATATATATATATATGCAACAACGTCACATAAATACAAATATTTAAATTTTGTCTTGAATATTAATATTTTCACATTGAATTATCAATTTGGTATGATTTTACCCCTTCCATAATGTACACTTTATGCAAAGTAACAGTCTTATTTTGTTCTTTAAATGAAGAAATATTGGTAACCGAATTGCTTTATTTAACTTTCATATCTCAACATTAGATTAATTCTAACTGAAGTGAAAAATATTCCGCTATTTAAAATTGAACTAAATACACTGGTTTTTAATTCAAATCAGATTTGGTAAGGAACATTCAGTACATAAATAATTTATTCTTCACGCTAACCCTAACAAATACCACTGAACTTGCTGACATGACTATTTTTTGTTTATATAGATTTTAAGGTGTTGTGCCGATTACTGCGCCTTGATGCTAATAATATGATAATAGTCTTAAGTAAGTTTGGAAAAGTTGGGTCATCTTCATATCTTTTTGAGAGTAAAGTTTGTCGTCCCTAAAGAAATCCATCGAAAGAATGTTAAAATCTCTTATTTTTTCTCGGTGTGAGAAGTAGAAGAAGGGCTGTAGTTTCATAATAAACTAGCAACTAGTAGAGTTCAAATATAGAATTACGTAATGAGATTCTTTAGCTTCATTATACGTAATCTTAGATGGGATGACGATTTGTTATATGATTGCGAAGACATCATGTTAATCATCTGCTGATTAATCGCATTTCTGAGCACATTTTTAAAAACATTAATGTTTTAGATGGTCTCCGAACATACAAGTTCAAACCAGAGAGAGAGAGAGAGAGAGAGAGAGAGAGAGAGAGAGAGAGAGAGAGAGAGAGAGAGAGAGAGAGAGCAAATAATGCTGTTTGTTTGAGTTTACGTAAACATCATTTAAACAAAGTGTTACTGTTTACTGTCATCAAGGGAATTTAACCTAAGAGTTCCCTGATTGGAGACTGCCGAAGAGCAACGTATCTTTAGGGAAGCGTTGAAACAGTCACCACCTTTTGACAGACTTGTCAAATTATTTATAAATTTTTTTTCATAATGCTCTTGTCTAGAAATCCTGAGAGCTTTGTGCCGTAATGATGATGAGACTATCTTTTATTCTATTGTTACTTGATATTTAATGAAAGTTATTTATACGAGATAAAGCTAGATTAATAAGATGATGAAAAACAACGATAACTGAACAAAACCGTCAATAACGGTTATTATTTTAATGGTAATTATAATACGGTAATAATGGTAGTTCCCCAGTTCTTGAAATACGCGAAAGAACAGAGTACCCAACAGGCTCCAACCGAGACTCCCATAATGATGATGAAGGCTTTTGTATTCTTCGACAAGAGACGGTGAAAAGATGAATAACATTGAGAGGAGAGGATGTTTCCTCCTGCAAGGGAAATGTAATGATGCATGGAAACAAAGGTCAATTTAAAGGGCATGTTGGAGGGTTAAGTGACGAATTGTTAACCTCTGTTGGTTACGGAAAATTTTAAAGGGGTCATCAAAATGTATATGAGAGAGAGAGAGAGAGAGAGAGAGAGAGAGATGAGGTTTAATTTAACATCAGTACAATGTTTACTTTGCAGATATGCACATCGTATACAGTGCATGATACTTAATCCTGAATTCCTACTAATTTGCATGCAAAAGTATAATAGAGAGGCAGACAAAGAAGCAAGTAAAATAATAATGTCCCTAATATATCCATCTCAAAAACTTTACAAAGAAGAATACTTACACAGTACAGTAGATTTTTAGTAAACTGACAAAACAATAAGATAATGATAGAAAGTTTATTAATTCTTAAAATGCGATTAAGGAAACCTTGAGTTTAATGATTACTATCAGCTCACAAAAATAGTATTTCATTTTGGGTGGTGTATGCAGCTGTTGTAGCCTACAAAAAAGGTGTCTTACCATTACTAAATTCACTATCCTTTCCTCCTCTTTTTGACGTCATAAGAACACATTTGCCACAGCTAAAAGTGTGCATTAATACCAGGGAAGCAGCTAACTTGCAATGCCTTTGAAGAGGCCTTTTGGTTCCAGTCTGCACCCACCTTTTAGTTGTTTTTCGATTCCTTACTATTGAATCTTTTAATTTTTACCTCATAGTGCAAATAGCGATTTTTACCTGGTGCACTTCGGGACTGAATGGCCTCCTCAGTCCGAGCACTGAGTCACATGGCCCTAATTTCATAATGCAATAAGAATAACCACTGTAACAAACACAGTGATTGTGTTCACGTATAACCGTGAGCAAAACAACTAAAATTGTACTTAATTTTATTTTGATGGCTGCTTTTCCGGTCCCATTCAGCAGGGGAACCCCACTCTCTTCAGGACCTTCACTGTCGTTTTACCTTGTTCGTTCAGAGAATTTAACGTTTCATGTCGCGTATTGTTTATTTACTGTTGAATCGTCACTGTTGTATGACTGTTGAAATAAGAAAGTCTTCAGTTTCCTCTTGAAAGCCTTAATGTCTTCCATCATTCGAATGTTTCGTGGGAGCTTATAATATAGTCTCGGGGCCGCATATTTAAAGGCTCCGGAGCCTAAAGTATACATAAATCTAGGTTCCAACAAGTTGAAGCCATCTGTAACTATTCTCGTGTCGACACGATTTGTTGGCTGCGCAATATGTAGCAATGCTCCTAAGTATTTTGGACGCCCAGTTCGGATAACTTGCTGGGTTATTGTATGTACATATTTTAAATTCAATTCTCGCTTTAATCGGTAGCCAGTGTAAATCGATTAGTATAGGGGTGATCCTTTCTCTAGGTGGGACACCTTTTATCAGTCTTGCTGCTGTTTATTATGTTTTGTAATTTGTTAAGTTGCACTTTTGGTAAATTGTAATAGATAGAGTTGCAGTAGTCAATCCTGGTAATAACACAGTTTATCACAAGTTTCTCTACATAATTTTCGTCCCGGTACTTTTTTATAAACGCAATATATCTTAGATGATGACCAGCAGTTTTTATTACATTATTTATTTGGGCATTCAGAGACAGGTTACAGTCAAGAAATACACCTAGATCTCGAACTTTACTAGATATCGGCACTGAGTCATTATTTATGTTCATTTGAATATCACCTAAGTTTCTCACGCTGTTTCTCTTGCCCACCACCATGAATTCAGTTTTGTTCTCATTTCATTATAGGTCTCAATTCGCCCAAAATTGAAACGCTTCATTCCGACCTCTTAAATGGGTGGTATATAGAGGATGGCAAAAAGGGCTTTATTGCAGAAAAGTAATAGCTCTTGTGTCATGATATTAGCAATTACCATAGATACTTTATTTTGGCAATACGTTGTCAAGTTGTTGTGCACTCGTTCATTATTGCACGTATCAGAATGTACATGAATGAGACCCGATTTAAATCACATAAAGTTTCGAACTATTATTTGTGGAATTGTTAGCTTTTTTTTAAAGCAGTACGGGACTACATTTATCCCAGTTAATTGTAACAATTTTATTATTAATATTAAGGATGGAAGACTTGGACGACACTGGAGCGTTCGTTCCATAAAAGTTATGATTTTTTTTTTTTTTTGTATTTGTTCGTTTACTTTGTAAAAACGTCCATTGAAATGATGTGCCTTTATTAAATGACTAATAGATAAGAATTATTTACAGGTAATCTCAGTCGAATCATTTCTTTTGCAGTTGTGGTAGAAAACCTATGATTCTGTTTAACTGGACAACATAATGTATTTGGCGTCCCACATGCTGCTCCAATTGTTATTTACCAACTTTAAATATTTGATTCTCTCTCTCTCTCTCTCTCTCTCTCTCTCTCTCTCTCTCTCTCTCTCTCTCTCTCTCTCTCTCTCTCTCTCTCTCCCTAAGTCTGATGGATATTGTATGAAGCATTTTAGGTATAGTCCAGATGTTAAGAAACCCATTAAACTTTTAGTTCGTTGCCTGTATTGACGTCATAAGCTGCTTGAGATGAAAAAAATACCCAATTACTTTATGATTGAGTGATTTCACAAGTCGGCTAAAAGGATTGCACGCAGGATGTTTCTTGCTGGAGATTTTATTCTTTTGGAAAGGATAATTGCGTTGTATATTATACCCCAAGATGCTTTTGGAGGTTTGGATTTTATAAAAAAAGAAAAAAAAAATAGATGAAAAAAAAAATTGGGTGAAATTAATTTCGAAGAGATAATCTTCTTCTAAGTGCATGCTCATAATGTAAATTGTGTTTTGTATGATTTAGGAATCCCTGCATGCAGTAATCTTATGCGAATTGAATGATGCAAACACACACACGCATATATTATATACAGTGTACATGTGTTTGATTATGTGTGTGAGTCCGTATGTATGTATGTATGTATGTCTGTATCTTTGTCAAAGATATATTGGAATATTTTCCAGTACAGTACAGTATAATAACATTGAAACTCGTGTAGTAAAAACAAATATCAGTCGTATTCGTAAAAATTAGATACTAGAAAGGATAATGGAAGAATTGGTTGATAGATCGGATATATGAGGAACAACGTGAAATGATTTGACTAATAATATTTTGATATGCGTTAGGAGATAAGGACTATTATAATAAAGAGGAATTGGGAGAGGTCACGCGCACGAATAGACACTATACTTTGGCTACAAAGGGTTAAGACTTGGATGTTAGGGTTGTTGTAATATTTTCGGTTTTTTAGTTCAGTTATTCATGGAAAACTACACTGGAAACGTGGCACAGCTTCTAATCGTAGGCAACTCCCGACTCATAACTATAGTGTATACTTAGATCGTGGTATACCTTACACTCATAAATTAAGGTTGAATAGGAGTTGATTCATGCAAGTATTTGTGAATAAATGTAATAGAAGTGGAGTGTGTGTGGGATATAGATAAAAATAAATTAAATACTTAGTATGATCTATGTGCTTAGGTTATGTAGCATAAGAAGAGTTGAATGGAGAAAAAATGGTAAAAGATTAGATAACTGAAAGGATTGGTAATTTTTTTTAGATGGTTGCGTCACTCTTGAGAAAAAAAAATTTCCATAATTATACTGTTTGAGGGAGTAAGAGAGGGAGATACATATAGATCTGCATCGATCATTTGAAAATGAATTATTTGAATAAAAGAGCCTTAATTAACACAGAGAGAGAGAGAGAGAGAGAGAGAGAGAGAGAGAGAGAGAGAGAGAGAGAGAGTTTATCCATGATTCAGCAGTTCAAGTGTAAGTGACCATAATCTTCTCATTACTTAAAGTACACCTCTTGAATATATATATATATATATATATATATATATATAGAGAGAGAGAGAGAGAGAGAGAGAGAGAGAGAGAGAGAGAGAGAGAGAGAGAGAGAGAGATACAATACTCAATAAATAGATAAATAATTAACATTCACATTTTAAATCTAACTTGCTTTTCCCATTAGGGTTATAGCTTAACTGGTAGTAATAATAATAATAATAATAATAATAAGGCAATGAATGCATAACAGTTACATGTATACAGTAGTACCAAAAGACTCATATAAAGTATTTTCTTTTACTCGTTACATATTTTGTACAAAATATCTTAAACACTGACTTCCATGTAGTTTGCATAAGGTGTCTCCCAGCCTTCATTTTCATTAGTAGCGTCCAATACTTAAAGCGTTTCGCCGTAAATAAGTTATCCTTATTATGAAAGTTCTTCGACTCTGGGATGAACATCCCTATTCAAAAGTTCACTCATGTGGAATCTCGTTTGGTTAAAAAAGTGTGTGTTCGTGTGCTAAGTAAATAGTTTGAATAATCTACTGGACGGTGACCGAGTTTTTTTTTTCATCAGCTTTTCCTCTCATATTACAATTTCTAAGGGGGAAGATTGTGCTGACGCATGATACCAGTAAATGTAGTATAATTTTATTATATTATTGATGAGATAGATTTGTTTCCTTCATTATATGAAATCTTAGAAAAGCAAAAGAATACGGTGGATCTGTGAATTTCAGCGCATTATACAATTTTTCCTTAGGGCTTTGGTCTCTGTTCTCTTGATTAAAAGCCGATAGGAATAGAAAAAGAAAAATAACTATTCTGAAAGAAAATCGCTATCATATTAGGTCTGCGTTAATTTTGCATATGTTTTGTATATTTTTCATTTTCGTGAACAATCCCTACACTGCATGGCAAAATTTCACAATATACTTTGTTTAAAAAATTGGTAATTTTACATTTACTATTAACATAATACAGTCACAAGAAACAAGTCACATTTCCACAATCAAGCACAATAGTGTTGTTTAAATGAGAATCCTTACATCTTACAAAGTTCAACTAGTAAGGTTTATCATAACGTTTACTCCAGTATACTGTACATACATTGAACGACATTCCAAGTTTATCTTCTATTCCTTGCTTGCATTAGCGAAATAAAAATCAAGCGAATAAACTCTGGCCTTCCGAGCTTCGTTATAACAACCGGAGGGTCGAGTATCACCGGTTTACTCCGTTGGGTAGTTAGCTTTGATCTCTGTGACATCCCAGAATACCGCCGCAAGTGTTTTGTACTTGTAGAGCTGCCAATCACTTACTTAGTGTTGGGTTGTGTGTGAGTGTAAACGCTGTTCTTGGGCAGCTGTCATACTTTGTTACTAGTGTTGACTTTAATGTTTACTTTGCGGTGAAAGTAAAACGTGCGCTGTAGCAATATTTACGTTAAGAACATTTTTCTCGTATTTTCGAAAGAAAAATCACCAAATTTGCGGAAACTTTATTTCCTGGGAGATATTCTTAAAGCATTTACCTATTTTGACTAGAGGTCAATCCAGCTTGTTTTAATGGGGCCCTTTTTTTCAAGTGATCCAAGATAATTAAGCTACACGTTGTGAGGACTTCACGATACACTATCACAGATTAATTCAAAACGTTAATATGAATGAATCAAGTCTGCTTTCGAGAAACGAGATTCCTAACTCACATGACGACGTCAAGTCCCTAGAGGTAAATAGAAATTGGACGATACCTGTTAAAACTGGGTGTATGACAATGAAAAGGTGCACGAAGGTAATAATTCTTTATTATAATTATGACAGAGTTTTATTTATCTAGGGCCAATTTTTCTTTTTTTTTTCTTTTTACTCGAGATGCACCTGTCTTCAGCCAAATGATTTATTGTAACTATGTGCAGAGATGGTATGTGTTTTACTGGTGCACTAGTATTATTTTTTACTAATATATTTAATTTTATTATCTAGGTGCTACTGATGCATATTTTGTATATTAGATATTTAATATGTGATTTATATTGCTTTCCTAATTGATTTCATATTTTTGAGGTCGTTTTAACAAAACTTTATTTCGACAACTTAAATGCTTTAAAGCTGAACAATTTGTCTGAAGTCATGTAGATTAAATTTTAACAAAAATAAGTTTCCTTTGGATAAGATTATATATACTGTATATATAATGTATATATATGCATATATGTATATATATGTATGTGTATATATGTATGTATGCATATATGTATGTATGCATATATGTATGTATGCATATATATATATATATATATATATATATATATAGTGTGTGTGTGTGTGTGGTGTGTATAAATTTATATACTGTATGTGTGTGTATATATATATATATATATATATATATATATATATATATATATGTATATATATATATATGTGTGTGTGTGTGTGTATACTGCATATACTGTGTGTGGGTACCCTTTATGAGTGGGGAAACCTTAACGTTGTGAGAGGGTTTGTGTATCGCAATGGTCAGCAAAGCTGTGATATCTTGGGTCACCCATACTAAGTTGGTTTGCTGTGAGTGATCAGACAAAAATCTCCCTCCATCACCAGTCCACACTGACAAGCGTGGTGATATAAACTGACCAAACCCCAGACATGAATTGACATATCCGAGGCCCTTATCCTGCAGTGGACTAGAAACGGCTGCATATGTTGTTTTAGATATGTATACATATGTATATATGATTTATATGTATATATATTCATTATATATATATATATCATATTTATGTAATTATATATATATATATATATATATATATATATATATATATATATATATATATATATATATATATATATATATATATATAAATATATATATATATATATGGTAAATGTGTAGGAGAGCTCCGCGGAAGATCTTGAAGAATTTAAACACCTACAATTCACTATTATATCATATAGAACGCTTATATAATAGTCAATATATGAGCAGCTTCTATTTAACGAAGATATTCGTGTGTATAGTTATGTTTCACTTGAAATTTTTCTAAGTGTTTGTTTTTGTTTACTGTGTGATGTCTTGGCTAAAATGAGCTGTTTCACCGCCTTACTGCGTATGGCAAACTAGTTCTCAATGCTATTCTAACCAATAACAGGTGTTTTCTTGACGTCACACTGTTTGAAAACCAATCATGGCGGTTTTTACAAATCTAGCCAATGCTGACACTTATTACTTCACTTATCCCTGCTATTTTTCCACCAGTTACCACAGTTTACGTGAAGTTCCGCGGAGGAATATTTTTGCACGTCTCGGATCTCCCTTCAAACTGAAAAGCTCATTTTGCCGTGAAGTATGGAGCAATTAGCAGGACCTTCATCCCGTTCCGACTGTGTCACTTGTGACAATTGCTTTATTTCTTATGGGGATTTTTGTGTACATTATTCAGGGAAAGTTGATTTGCTAATTGCATTTGCTCAACGTCACGGTTTGATTTTGGCAGAGAAAAAGTGCCCTAATTGTGAAAATGTGTGCCGTATAGATTACAACAAATTAGCATTCCGGTGTGATCGTAGTGTGGTTACTCGTGGGAAAAGGAAGAGGAGGTGCAATTTTTTCGTGTCTTGTTTCAAAGGTAAGTTAGATATTGAGACTAATTTGAAGTTTGTGTTCCTTTTTTTGCAAAAGGCGTTTTCATTTGAATTTGTTTCGTTTGAACTGAAACTTAATGTGGCCTTAAGGGGGGGGTCGCAGGGGGGGAGGAGCCCCCCCCCCCCCCCCGGTAGGCCTAGGTAGGGGTACAGGGCCCCATAGGCTAGGTTAGGTGGGTGTCTTAGGTTCGGTGGTGCCCTGAAAATTACTGTGGCCTTAAGGGGGGGGTCGCAGGGGGGGGGCGGAGCCCCCCCCCCCCCGGTAGGCCTAGGTAGGAGTACATGGCCCCCAGGGTAGGGTAGGTAGTTGTATTAGGTTCGGTAGTGCCCCGAAAAATCACTTTTCTCCTCCTCCCCCCACCCAAAAACCCCGCTTCCCACTGGGGTCCCCCATAATTGTAGTAGTAGGTTTATGCTTACATTTTCTGTGTAAGAGTTAGGTGGTTGTAGGAGGATTATCTCAGTTTCAAGGTAACTGTAGCTCTAATTTACTGTTTTCTTTCGTTTTCTACTTTTAGAAACTTTTAAATCGAGCGCGGAGCTCTCCTACACATTTACCGACAGGGCACCAGCCACCCGTTCAGATACTACTGCTAGAGTGTTATGGGGTCCTTTGACTGGTCAGACAGTGCTACATTGGACCCTTTCCTCTGGTTACGGTTAAATTTCCCTTTCCTTTCACATACACCGAATAGTCTGACCCATTCTTTACATGTTTTTACATATTCTTCTGTTTTCATACGCCTGACAACACTGAGGTTACCAAACAATCCTTCTCTCAAGGGGTTTACTTCCGCACTGTAATTGTTCAGTGGCCACTTTCTTCTTGGTAAGAGTAGGAGAGACTTTTGCTGTGGTAAGCAGGTTTTCTAAGAGAAGGATACTCTGAAATCTAGCCGTTGCTCTCTAGTCTTGGCACTATTCTTATTTCTCTTCTCTTGTTTTGTTAAAGTTTTTATAGTTTATATAGGAAATATTAATTTTAATGTTAATTGTTCTTTAAATATATTTCTCTTTTTCTTTCCTCGCCGGGCTATTTTCCATGTTGGGGAACCTGGGCTTACAGCATCCTGCATTTTCAACTAAGGTTGTAGCTTAGCAAGTAATAACAACGATAATAATTTACCAACATCCGAGGTTATAGCGGTCTACAACAACTTTTTTAAACTATTACGGACATGATCTTGTTAAGTTCCTGATAGCGTATGTGGGTTTTACCTTAGTGAATTGATTTAGTATAATTTAATTACAAGTGTTTAAGGTTGAATTTTTATTTCCATTAATTCAGCAAACCCTTAGAAGTATTTTTATTTTCCTGGATGAAGTTTAAATTTTATGTGAATGACTTAACTTATATTTTTTCCTTTTGACAGGTAAGACCAAGTTCAGTGATCGTACCCTTAAGCTACGCAATTGTCTACTCGGGAGCCTCGGTAATGTATCTTTGTTTATTAATCCTATTTTTTCGTGGTTTTATCATGGTAAGGTATCATTGGAACATTTTATCGCTTGCAATTCTATTTTCTCTTTTTATTTTAACGATAATGATGTAAACATTTCTACAGATTGTAGAAGACGTTGTGTAATTTAGACCATTTCTGCGTGGGTATGTCGTTTAACTAAATTACATGATCAGAGTCATTGTGTCGTTACAGTGAACATGCTTTTTCTAAAAATAAAGTTTTGCTAAATCACTTTGGTATCGGTACGTGAGATTTTTTTTTCGTTCAGTTTATCGATGTTACGTCTTTTTAAATAGCATGTTCTTTATTTAATCGGCATTGATCTGTGCATGATAATTTTACCTTAAATTACAAATTGTGCATATGACTGTTCTCACAGCTGGTGATAATAGGAAAATGGGAATATTAAGGAGAAATAGGAACCCAGTTAATGATCTTCATGGGATTATCAATAATATTGCTTCATTGTCATATCCGTTGTTTGTTCATTTTTTAAATAATTCAGCATTTTTGATATCTATTATTTCACTCTTATATCAGGTAACTCAAGGAAGCTCAATGTTAATTTTGCTTCTCGTGTATCTGCTTATAATAAGGAGTTTTAAAATAGTGGAGAGTTGTTGAATGGGAATATCAAAATGCTGCTATTTTGTCTATAATTATTTGTTGATATATATTGGTTATAAAGTACTGTTTTTGTGTGTCATATTCGTTGTCCCATAATAGCAAACGTGCAAAAAAGACTTATGATGAAGACTAAGAAATTTTTCACATCCTGTTTTTTCGTAATTAATTTTTTACCGTTAGATATTAAATTCTTTTCAGACCAACCTTTCATCCTATCTCACCAAATGTCCCAACTATCTCCATCTTTCAGTTTTCAATCCATTTTCCATCTTCTGTAACTCACGTTTGGGAGCCACTTTCTCGTTCCTAATACAATTCCAAAGTCTTTATATTTTTTGTCTAAATTTTAGCTTCCCGGATTACCAATCATATGTCTTATTTTCTTTCTACCCATGATTGTGGGGGCCTGTTGGAAATGTCCCTGGCTCTCAATCTGAATCGGAAGTTCGAGGCTCGCTTAAGCCCGAAACTTCAATTTCGTGTAGTCATCATTATCATTACTTGCTAAGCTACAACCCTAGTTAGAAAAGCTGGATGCTATAAGCCCGAGGGCTCTAACAAGGAGGAAACGATATAAGGAAAAACTACAAGATAAGTTTAAGAACAATGATAACATTAAGATAAATCTTTCAGTAAGAAATTATAAAAACTCGAAAATAACAAGATAAAAACTTCAAAATAACAAGAGGGGAAACAAGATAGAATAGTGTGCCCGGGTGTACCCTCAAGCAAGAGATCTCTAACCCAAGACAGTGGAAGACCATAGTTCATAGGCTATGTCGCTACCAAAGACTAAAGAGCAATGGTTGATTTTGGAGTGTCCTTCTCCTAGAAGAGCTGCTTACCATAGCTAAAGGGTCTCTTCAACCCTTACCAAGTGGAAATAACCCCTGAACAATTACAGTGTAGTAGTTAACCCTCAAGAAGATTTTGTCTGCCGGTATCCTTTCACCACTATTAACTTTCATCACCTTCCCAATGTTTTACTTCGCAATGTGTTCTTAATGTGACATGTTTTATTTCTTGCAAGAGCTGCCCATGTACAGTACCACTTTCGGTTCTTTTGCCATTTAGTTTTCTTGTAGGTTTTTCGTAAGTATTTTGTACCCCTGAGCATCCTTTTAGTCAACTACATAGCTACTTTCCGTACAGTGGGGTAATTATTTTTTTGCTTCCCTTCTAGTTATTCAAGTTTTTAATGTGCTTCGGTAGGATTTAACAGTTATATATTTGGATAGGTATTAAATTGCAAAAGGATATTAAAGTGTAATAACAAAATATTTCAGTACGAAAATAACAGCAATTAGACAAATATTTTGATGTGAAGATTTACGAACGATTCTTTTAAATAAATCCGACAACTGTTTGTGTTTCCCTTCAGTGAGTATCTGGAGCGACATTTAACTTAATTACACGCCATTTCAGCTACAGCTAGACGTAGATTCACAAGGAGGCTTGAGTGATTGATTGCCAAAGCTGTTGGTCCTCCTCCTGCATATGGATGAGAGGAAGCGGGAAGGTATTTTCGTCTTTATTGAATAACTGCAGAAGAACGATGATTGTGCATTCTTGAAATTATGATGAGGTCCGGAAAAGTGAGTGTGGTGGAAATGGAGCGTGTAATTATGTTTTGAAGGACTCCACAAATAATCTGATACGAATAAGGGAACTGCTAAATACAAGAGATTGAAATAACTCTCTCTCTCTCTCTCTCTCTCTCTCTCTCTCTCTCTCTCTCTCTCTCTCTCTCTCTCTCTCTCTCTCTCTCTCTCTCTCTCTCTCTCTCGTGTTTTGGTGCCTGATACACTGCATGCATTAATCAGCCTTTTATCAAGTATTTATCGACAATTTTCCCAATAAGAGTTTAATCCCCTTCGGCCGCTGGTAATATTGACCTTCAAGGTCCTTTTCTAGCTCCTGTCCGTGTGTCCTAAGATTTATTTTTTCCCCAATTTGTTGTGTATCGTAGTCAGCTTAGTGCAAAGGTTGGAATTGTAATGAGAGAGATTTAAAGCATTGCATCTTTATGTTTATGGACCAGCAATGACCCGTTATATTTACAACATATTTCCATAGGAAAGACGCGAGTTCTCAACGTAATTGCAGCTTTTGATTTTTTTTTTTTTCACGAATCGGCAATCTTTCCTAATAATTACCGTACTTTTTGGTTGGATGTATGCATTAGGACAATTTACCCGGTTTGATACGGTATTTATGATAGTAGATTCAAGCACAAACAGCAGTACGTCTTTACATAAAAAGACCTTTAGTGTATTATCTAAATAACCATTTTTATTGAAGCATTCTTCCGTTATTCTTTCGAGCGCTAAACTACGAAATCTTCCTTCTAACACCTCAGCCAATCTGCCTGGGTATGGTGTTGGCCACAGTCTCTTGCCCAAGAAACCTAAATCTATTCGCCCAGCTTGAGAAGTGTCCAAGGAAATTCTTTTAATAATCTTACGTTAATCCCAGTTTCCTCTCTAATTTAATTTTTACTTGGGATTAAGTTTCTGTATATTAACACCGAAGTTTAATTCAAATCAGCCTGTTTAAAAGAGCTCGCGCTCACTCTCACCGCTCACACACTTTGTGTGTGTGTGCGTGTTATGTATGAATGTGTTAAGAAACTACTACTGGCTCAGTATTGATATATCAGTGTATGCACATATTTTCATTTAACAGCAGTCCAAATTTTGTAAATGTAAGTTTTCGGATTTGCAAGCCACTTAATTCCTTCGTGAAGAAAATTGTATTCACCTGATATCATTTCAGTTGTACGTATTTTGACACGTACGGGTGTGGACGTGTGTTTCAGTGCTCTGTATCGAATCTGGCTTTAAACGGAATCATTGTGTATTTCGTTGTTTGTACTATGAAAAATCTCTTTGTGGGTGTTTGCTAGTGTTGACATTAGTGAAATATAGTGCTAAAAATCAGTGGTTTCCTTGTATGTGAGGTCTGTAGTGAAAGGCCTGACCCAGCATTTTTGCGTTGGGGTGGGGCTACTTGAAAAGTTCATTGAAATAATGATTCAATATGTCTTTCCTTAGAAAACGAAAAGGAAGACGTAATCCCGTGAATGATCTCGGTCTATTTATGAATGAAATTGACGAGGTACTCACAGGAAGGGAGGAAAGTATAATGGCAGCAGCTTATGAAGAATGTGATGACGGAGGCAATCATGGCATGTGTGGGCACTGTGAGTCCTATGTCAATGATGGGATGCAATGCGACCAATGCCGAAGATGGTACCATGATGAAAAAGCTTGCTCTAATTTAAAGGATGGTTCAAGTACTCTTTTAAAAAGCAGGAACATCATTTATAAATGTCCAAAATGTGTTGAGTCTGCATGTGTTGATGACATAACGAGACTAAGCATCATCATAGAGGAGATGAAGGTAAATGTACAACAACAGATGTCTGGTTTTATGGATATGATAACTGCTCAATACATGGATATGCGTCAAGAAATTGTCGAGCTGAAAGAGAAACTTATGGAATATGAAAAAGAGAATGTGACCAAGACTACATATGCAAGTAAGTTAAAATCAAGAAACACTTTGGTTATAAAATCTACGGAGGAAAATAAGAAGGCTTCAGATATCAAGAAAACTATCATGAAGAAGATAACCACGAATGTCGAACAGGTCAAAACCTCTAAACAAGGCCACTTGGTAGTTAATTTTGCGGATAAAACTGGGTTAGAAAAGGCTAAAAATGACTTAGAAGAGGTCAAGAATGACATTAAGGTAGAAGTAGATAAAAAGGATCTACTTAAACCGAAGATCAAGGTCTGCAATATTGATGAAAATGAAGATGATATAATTGCCAGTATAATGGAGAAGAATGAATGGTTGAATGATATATGTGAAAATGAAGAAGACTTTAAATTGATCAGGAAGTTTAAATCAAGACAAAGCGGTAAATTACATGTCATTATAAAGTGTAGTCCAACTATCAGGAAAGTCTTCCGTAAAAGAGATGATAGAGTATATACCACGCTTGGAGGATGCTGTAAAATCTATGATTCCTACAATGTATTTCAGTGTTATAAATGCCAAGAATTTGGTCATTCTGCTGAAAATTGTAGCAAGACTCAGGTATGTGCCAAGTGTAGCCAGGATCATCGAACCACGGATTGTAATGTAAATACGTTAAAGTGTCATAACTGCACAATGAGGAATTACAATGATACGAATCATAGGACATATGATGATAACTGTAAGGTATACAAGGAGGAGCTTACCAGGATAAAAAATAGAACCGATCATGGAGTCTAGCCCATTGGTTAAGTGTGGTCTGATAAATATTCAATCGGTGGGGAATAAAACCTTAGAGATTAGAAATCTTATTAACGAGATGGAATTAGATTTATGCTTATTAACGGAAACTTGGTTGCAGGGAAATATTAGTGATAACTCAAAGATTCAGGAGATGACACCGTGTACTCATGATTTCTATCACGTACCAAGAAAGGACAAAACTGGAGGAGGAGTGGGTGTCTTTGTGTCGAAAACTTTCTCTAGGGTTTCTATCATGAATGAAATGGTATTTGAAACGTTTGAATATATCTGTTTAAAACTGACAAGAAACAATAAGGTATTGAATATAATATCATTATATAGACCACCAGCGAGTAATATGACTAAATTCATTGAAGAATTTAGTATTCTTGTGGGTGTGGTGGACGATATTAAAAATACATTAATTGGTGGAGACTTCAACTGTTGGGTAGATGATGAAAATGATAATAAGGCTAAAGAACTCAAGGAAGTATTTGAGATGTTTAATTTAATAAACAGTGTTTTGGTATCAACGTCAGTAGGTGGTCATACACTCGACTTGGTCATATGTGGAAAAGACTCAGACCTAATAAAAAACCTTGAAGTGGAACCAGACTTTGAGATCTCAAAAACACATAAACTCATCACCTTTAATGTTAATATAAATTGCACCAGAGTATTGAAAAAATGGATCACATATAGGGAACGGGAAAATTTTGATGCTGAGAATTTTATTGAAGCTAGTGTAGCGCAAATGTCTTGTGTGAACACACAATGTGAACATATGGTAGACATAGAATGTGTTGGGTGCTATACCAAGAAATACAACGACAATTTTGGAAAAATGTACGATACCATGTGTCCCATAAAGAACAAACAAATAGTGGTACGCGAAAATGTTAGATGGTATAATAGTGAACTATTAAAGGCAAAAAGACACAGACGTAAGATGGAAGGTAGATGGAAAAGAGCCAAATCCTTACAAGCCAGAAATCTATATAATAAGGCCAGAAATGACTATAACATCCTGTTAGAAAAAACAAAAAGAAAATTCTACAACGGCGAATGTAAAAAAACTAATAACATGAAGGACTTTCATAAAAACCTTGATGATTTGATGGGATTAAAGAAAAAATATGTCTTGCCTGATAATGTTTGTGCAGAGAGTTTTGCTATATTCTTTAGTGAAAAAATTGATAAAATCTATAGAGGCTTCCCCCAAAATCACTTGGAGGGACAGTCAGCTATGCCAGTGAAAGAGGGAAAGAAGTTAATAAAATTTAGGGAGATAAATATGTGCGACTTGTTAAAGGTTATGAGAGAGATGAAGAATACATATTGTGGAAACGACCCTTTCCCAAACAGTTCAATAATTGAAGCTCCAAACAAACAAGTCGTATATAATATTTACCTGAACATAATTAACCTAAGTATATCGCAATCCTGTTTTCCTAGCTGTGAAAAAAACTGCGTTGATCAAACCAATTTACAAAGGGAAAGGTGATGTAAACGAGCTAAATTCATATAGGCCCATTTCAAATTTATCCTACATGTCAAAGCTTATTGAAAAAGTCATAAGTGAGCAATTGTGGGCGCATATTGACGAGTTACAGGTATTCCCGGAAAATCAATCGGCCTACAGAGCTAATCATTCTACAGAAACTACTTTGTGCTCAATAATGAATGATATGATAGGTCTTCTTGATGGGGGAAAGTGTGGAATTTTAATTATGTTAGATCTTAGTGCTGCTTTTGACACTGTTGTGCACGAGTACTTACTTGACGACTTGAAGTCTATTGGAGTGACTCAGGAAGCACTGAAATTTTTGCGAAGTTACTTAGTGAACAGGAAGACTATTGTAGAAGTTTCTGGAAACCGATCCAATGAGAGAATTCTTATGAAGGGTGTACCACAGGGTAGTGTCCTGGGCCCTATCTTGTTTAACATATATACTATCGAGCTATCACACATCTTGAAAAAACACAAAGTGGGTTTTAAACTATATGCAGATGATACTCAGTTTTACCTCTCAATTTCAACAACACAAGATACAAAGAAGAAAATTGATGAGATAATGACTGAAATAAAAACATGGATGCAGAGGAAAAAGCTCAAATTAAATGATGATAAAACAGAATGTATGTTCTTTGGCACAAGGGTGGCTTTGAAGAATTACCAGTTAATTCAAAGTATAAAAATTGGTGATGCTGATGTTGGGATTGTGCCTGTTGTGAAAAATTTGGGTGTACTGATAGACTGTAATTTGTCAATGAAGGACCAAATTGTGAACACAGTGAAAGTGTGTAACTATCACCTGAGAAACATAGCATTTATTAGAAAATATTTAACAGAGGGCAGTACAAAAATTTTAGTGGTGAGTCATGTAATATCAAGGCTTGATTATTGCAATTCTCTGTACTACAAATTGCCCAATACACTACTAAGGAAGCTTCAAAATGTGCAAAACCGGGCGGCTAGACTGATAAAAGGCATTAAATTTCGGGAGAGAATAACTCCTGCACTGATCGATCTACATTGGTTACCTGTTAAGGCTAGGATTGAATTTAAAATTTGCTTGTTGACTCACAAAGCACTTACAGGTGATAAGCCAAAATATCTTCGTGATTGCTTGATCCCCTACCCTGAAGCTACCAGCGCCACTGTAAGAGTTAGACATGCAGATGACCCCCATAGACTATTCGAAATTAGTGTGAATCATGCAATAGGAGGAAGAACGTTCAGTTATGCTGCACCGAGACTCTTTAACGACCTTCCACTCGATGTCAAGACTAGCACAAATGTGGCTGCCTTCAAGAAAAACCTGAAGACTTATCTTTTTAGAAAGTGTTATAATAGTGACCTGAAAACTATTAAGCCTGAATACAAATGCTAGCGAAATAACTGATAACGATACAGAGCAAAATATTAACTGGAAAGGAATTATTTTTTCATACACCAAGGCCCGCCTGAACAGACCTTGTGTTTGATGGAGGGCGAGAAATAAACCTCTAAAAGTAAAAGTAAAAAAAAGTATTTTATTCGTAATGTGTGTGTATATATATATATATATATATATATATATATATATATATATATATATATATATATATATATTATGTATAATATATATATATTATATATATAATATATATATATATATAATATATATATATATAATATATATATTTTATATATATATATATATATATATGTGTATATATATATAGTGTGATATATATATGTGTGTATATATATATATGTGTATATATACGTGTGTGTGTATATATACGTGTGTGTGTATATATACGTGTGTGTGTATATATACGTGTGTGTGTATATATACGTGTGTGTGTATATATACGTGTGTGTATATATATACGTGTGTGTATATATATACGTGTGTGTATATATATACGTGTGTATATATACGTGTGTGTATATATATACGTGTGTGTATATATATATGTGTGTATATATATATATATGTGTGTATATATATATATATATATATATATATATATATATATATGTGTGTATATATATATATATATATATATATATATATACTACTGTATAAATACAACCAAAATCTTAATTTTGTTAACTTTGTCTGTGTAAAACTTGGGTGTTAAAGAAAAGAGAATGGGAGCTCATAGTCATTGGCAATTTTTCATTCTAACCGGTTAGCAAAGGAACGAGTTTCTCTACAATATGATCAGTCTTATATTTTCTTTTAAGGGAGGGAGGTACATTTTATGGTCTTGATTGTAAAGCATTGCCTATTTCCAGGAGTTGATTTTAAAGCCTTTTTTTTTTTTTTCAACATCTGCAAATATTTTGTGTGGGGGTGTAATGTTTGTTTTAAAAGTTTCCTTATAGAGGTTGTCAAGTTAACATATTTTTCGTAAACCATTCTTTTTCTATAAATAAAATTTGATATTCAGTGCTAGACATGTATGTGAACTGTAGTCAAAAGAGCCAATGCCAACTGGGCCAGAGACACCTAAACATGGTTAAGTTTTATTTCATTATCCTCCGGTTTAGCTGGATTAAGCACTTTTCCTGTCAAGTCATATAAAATCTTGTTGTAGAACTCTTGTACGATATCATTTTTAATTTTTTCACTTCACTTTATGAATAGTTTTCCGCGTCCTGTCACACGAGAAAGTCCTGTGCCCTGCAGCACCTTCAAGATTTTTAGAATCCTATACTGTCGTTTAGTGACTCTAGTCCACGTTAATCGGCACATCCAATACCACTCATAATGAGAGGGTTCTCCTTCAAGTTTTACCTCATCCATTAACCGTATTTGTATAATCAGATATATGTCCAGTCATAAGCTGTAATCTAGTAATTAACGACATGGATCGTATTTGCTTGATCGTCCTAATTTCGCTTGATAAAACTCAATCCGTAGTAAATCGCAAATTGTGTATCTCATTTCAGTGATTTTGCATCTCCTCTCAGACGTCGTCTATTCGAATTATTTTACAACAGATACAAGATTCCCCTCAATAAGAGTGGAGTCTTCTTTTATCCCTGAACTCTCTGGGTTGTGTTCTCATCGAATCAATTTTCGAATATTGCTGCTGATTACCCTCCTTTTTCTCCAAAGGATTAAGAGAAGGAACGAAAACTTAAATTA
>NC_090727.1:13028609-13108609 GCF_036898095.1 Palaemon carinicauda | reverse complement strand
ATTTCCTACCGTTTGAATTTCTGAGAATAACTTTTTACCTCTCCATTTTCATAAACGATTCGACCCCCTGCTGCTCTTTCAATAGCCATGCCCCTATCGTCTTTGTTTTTGCTTCTTAATCTCGGCATTGTTCTTCGGCATCTTACCATATACACATTTACACACACACTCGTGTATGTATCAGAGATTGTATGCATATATATATATATATATATATATATGTATATGTGTGTGTGTATGTATGTATAAATTAGTATGTTTCACGAAAGAGTTGGAGAGATCAGGTTTTATAAGCCTTTCCATATGGTACCTTTTCATAGCAATTTTTTTTGTAAATAAAACTGTCGGCCGTCATTTGGTTTCGAAAAGAGAATTCCTCGTTAGGGGCTTAGCTCCCCTACCATTTTCCCCGACTTGTAAATTCGCTTATAAGAATTAATATATATCAGCCGTTATAATTTAATTCTTATTACCAGCGGGAGGCGGGAAGGGGTCAGGATTTATGGTTTTTTATTTTCACTTGCTGTTTGTAGTTTTAGCATGAATTCAAACAAATTCGGTGCGTATTGTGGGTATTATTTGGCTTCAATATTCATTGCCATCATTGTTTGTCGTACGATATTATTACATTATTTATCATCCTCATTATCACTTAATATCATTACTATTTTATTTATGAGAAAAGTTATAAAATGCCCTAAGATATTGCGTTCCTGAGTTTTTTAAATCCAATGGTTCATCTTTTGGCTTTTAACCCTTAACATTTTCGTGTGCCTTTCTTGGCGTTTCTAATATATTTTCCGGTTTTGATGCGCTGCCATATTTTTTCTCTTATATTTGAGTAAATTCCCTTGTTTTTATTCTTGTAAACACGCCATCTAAGACGTGCATCGGTTGAAGGTAGATTTTAACTAAAACAATTTTTGGTATTTATATTTTACTTCAGTATGTGATATTGATATATGTCACAATTTTGTATATTTTAATCAGTAATATGAAGCAAGTCTTTAGTTTAATCTCTTCGAAAGTAAGAATCCCCCACTTTCTATCTCTAAAAAAAAAAAAAAAAAAAAAAAGTTGAATGCCCTCCAAAAACCTGACATGAACCACAAAGGCCATGAAATTGATCGAAGCAACAGCCTTTTCAGTCACAAAGCCGTCAATCTTGTCGATCACTCTTGGCAATCAATCACTGTCATCGATTCCACCAGCCAATCACCATCCGTCCAGAAAAGTGACGTTGAGATTATAACTTTACATGTAGGCGTTTTAGGGAGGGAACTGCCTGACAACGTTATTTTGCTTAGCACAATTTGAGATGAAGTATCCTAAAGACGAAATTTTTTTCAGTTACTATTACTTTTAGTAAACAAGGGTATAGCTTTATATATATATAAATATATATATATATATATATATATATATTTGGGCTCAAGCCATGTCATCGTGATGGAAGTTCCTTAAAGTAGCTTCCTAAGGGATATATGTACTACAGCGATATTCCCTGAGAATTTTACCTTTAGGTATCCAGAATTCTAACTCCTGGCGCGAATATCCTTAAAATTTCTCCAAAGGATATCGCATAATATCAGCGGACTCATTCTTGACACGCCTCCATAGCAATCTGCACCCCAAACAGCGTTTTGGCTTCGAGGAGGATGTGGCAAAAGGGAGCCGTCCAAAGGCTCTCCCCGCTCTCGTAATACTATTGGGAATACAGTACAACAGCGCCATTCCCACGACTGCGGACATTCCTTTTTTTGTAGCGATCTCGCTCATTGATATTTCATGGTGATCTAACTTTTTGATCGTTTTACAGGATTATTATTATGCTTTCTCCATCTTCCGCCTCTGGAAAGTTGAGTGTCGGGTCTTTACTATGAGTATATTTTAGCTCCTGTTTCACAATGAAATTAGAGTATTTTATTGTGTTTAAGAGCTAGGCCAGTTACTGGAGGCGCCATGGCGCCGTCGTTCGTTAGGTATGTGTTATTTAGATAGCAGAACGACTTCCAGTTTTTAATAGCTTTATTTAATTATTTTAATTATTTAGCTATTTAGGCAATTATTCTTGTAAAGTTTCGATAATGTGCATAATTTTTGTTTCCCCCTTTTCTCTGTCGATCGTATAGTTAGAGCTTTGGTGATTTAGGTAACAGAGATCTCATATAGCCTAGGTAACCTTACCTAGACGTTTTACTATACGTTCAGACTTTCCCCTGTTACCCTCGTGTATTGTTTTCATTCAGTGAAGACTGATACCTCCTAGAATGTTATGAAACATTACATGTCTCTTCGGAGACTTAAGGGTAATCTCTTTCCCTCTGAGTGTAGCCTCAGGCTACAACCCTAATAGCCGAGCCTTGAATTTTATTCAGACAAGGCTAACTTAGGGTTTGTCCTGACTCTTCCCTTAACTGTTGGTTGTGGTATACCATCAGGTTTTGGGATTTAGTCAGAATCTCAGAGTATTTAGTCTTATGTCGGCGACCTGCCGGCAGGGCGAATGGGTTGTAGGATACCATCATTCCCCTGCCGGCCAGGTGGCCAGCAATGGAGGCTAGCCCTCATTAGCCGCACTTGAAGTTATAATAGGATACCATCTCCTTGCGACTAAAAGACTAGTCCTATGCCACAGTTCTCTGGGCTGAAGAGTAATTTTCTTTAGCTTAGGATACGTGGCACTGGAACTCTGTTTCTTCTTTGTTGAGAGGAGGCGGCAGTGCCGCCATCCCCTTAACTGTGTCGGCAATCTCTGGGATGGAGAACTGAGTCTCTCCTGTTCCCTGGGATTCTGCCAATACTGAAACAGAATTTCTTTTAACAGGTGGTAGGACTGACAATTTTTGCCAGTTCCTTTCACACTCGTTACAGGACCCTGTTCCCTACCCCTCTTTCCACTTTTGATGGCTGAGCCATTGTCTTTCTTTAGGCCGGCATCTTGCAACCTTACCTTTGCTGGTAGGTTGCCGGAGCCAGCCAGACTCCCTCTCTAGTCATGTCTTTGGCTGATGGCAGAGCATACTGCCGCCAACCACATCATCTGTCGGCAACTGCCGGCAGCCAAGATGGCTGCCGGCGACCATGATGGCCGTGAGAGGGAAGTCCCTTCTGTTCCCAAGGTTCTAAAGTCGTCCCTTGGACTGCTGCTACAGGTCCTGTTGCCGGGGTACTGCTGGCCAGGCCGGCACAGATAGTGCTGACTCAGTTGGCAGCACGCCGACTGTACTGGTACTGCTGGACTTGCCGGCCGGCAGTGTATCGGCGGTACCTTGTCGGCAATAGTACTGTAGCTGCATGGAAGCCTGAATGGTACATTTTCCCCTTCTATTAGAACCTTCTTTCTGGAAAAAAGGCAGTCAAATTAGACTTTTACATCCTTAATTACTGTATACATTCACAGTAAGGAGTAGCCTTTTTTCCATGCTCTCTCTCTCTCTCTCTCTCTCTCTCTCTCTCTCTCTCTCTCTCTCTCTCTCTCTCTCTCTCTCTCTCTAGCTAGCATGCCGGGTATGCCGTCAAGACCTAGCTGTGCCGGCTACATGCCGGCTAAACTACTGTATATATTATACAGGCAGCCAGTATATCTGCAGTATAGAATATACTGCAAATAGAAAACTACTGTATAATTTATATTAGTTGTTATTTTCAATATATTTTGGATATCCAACACAGGCATTTGCTGAGCCCAATCCTATATTGAATGAATATGATTTCTTCAATATCCTGATTAGAAATCAGTATTAGGATTACCCTACAATATTAAACACTTCAAGGCAGGAGTAATACACTCCTAACCCTTAAGGGTTGAACCTTTTTCCTTGAGTCTCCCTGATCAGGAAACTCATAATAGTAGGAAGACTATAGCAAATGGGCTGAGTGGGATATACAAATATATGTCTTTATTTTCCTAGTCCAGCTGGCTTCATGGTAGATGGACCATACTGTCATATGCTACTATGAAGGCAGCATAATGACTAGACTACAATACATGATGTACAGTAGCCAGTAAATTGCAATATAGACTTACTGCAATTAGAAAACTACAGTACCATGATACAGTAGTATTTCTGACATACCTTGGGTATCCTTGTACGAGAATTCTGCTGGTACCGTTCATATATTGAATGAATAGTTTTCTTCAATATTCTGATCGAGAATCAGTCGTCCTGACCCCACAGTATTAACATTATTTTGGGACAGTGATTTGATACTTCTCTACCTCTAGGGGTAAGAGTCCTTCTACTTGGAGTTACTCTATAGAGAATTCTCCATGTACTGTAGTTAATACTTAGGGAAGGCAACAGCATTTGCTCACAGGGGTACTAAAGTATGTGTCTCCTACTATCCCTTTATAGCTTACTATTCTAAGCTACTCTATTGTAAAGGACATTTGCATGTTGATTGTCAAGGAGATAATCCATTGTATATTCATTTGGTTTTCCTTTCTTTGCAGGAGGAACACCAGATACCTTGTACTGCAGTCCTCTGAAAGGCCAAGAGTAAGTATTTTTATGGTCATAATACTTGCAGGTTTCATGCCCCCTGCAATATTATTTCCGGATCCCTACATTATTGGAACCCACAGGTTTTGAAAATCCCAAGTCTACAGAGACTAGGGATACAGCTCAATATAAATTTCGCAACTAGGTGAGAGGCTTTCAAAAGATCTCTCCGGGACCTTTCCTACCTAATGATGGGATACGTAAGCTACTATTTCCGAAAGCAAGTGAGGAAACAGTAGTGCCTCGGAGCTAACTACATCCCCTGACGGCCAGAAAACCTTTGGGATTAAGGGCAAGAAATGCCCCAAGGTAGAAGAGGAAAATGTTGTCGGAATTTCCTCCGCCTGTGCCGGCTTTAGAGCCATCGATGTCGACATCTTCGTCTTCTACCCCTAATTTGGATAATGTGGTACAATTATGTATCCAACTGAAGAATCAAATAGAGAGCTTTCGTAGACAAAACGAAAAGCAGGAAGTAAAACGCAAGATAAATCCTCATAAAGTTTCTCTTGTCACTTCCCAGGGGTCAGTCAAACGACCCATGAATCAGGACCTACCAACATGCTCCATAACCAATCCCTGGAGGTTTGCGGAGCAGATGCCGATTTCAAATGGCAATCTCTGCATCTCAGAGAAAATAGGTGCTGTTCCTTTGGACAAAACTCAATTTTGGCCAAGGTTTGATGCTTTCCCTAATTGTTGGGTTCGACTGAAGTACGAACCAAAGTCAAGAAAAGGAACGGAACCAAAGGAGGTCTTGATTCTCGACCATGATAAGGCACAGACTATCCTTTCAGGTAGTCTAAGAAAGGTGGGTTATTCAGAGTCGAAGGTATTCTCACTGAATAACGGACACCCTTCCTTTCTTGCTCCTACTTCACTCTCATTCCCCTTTATGGGGAAGGCATTTACTTCTGTTGCCAAAGCGGTAGAGGCGGGTAAGCCATGTCCCACACTCGATGAGTGCAAGCCTTTGTCACCAGCTTTTCCCTGACAGGAAAAGGATTGGAAGTCCATTTGACATTTTCAGTAGGAAAATTAGATAAGGACGTCGCAAGTCGACAATTCCTAAATTTTCTGAGTTGCTCTTGTGTAATGAACAGGAGTCAAAGGAGAGACTTTCGACATCCCTTTCTCTACAAAACTACATAGTTGTGTTCAACCTACGAGAGTACCCCAGACATGCTCATGGTCATAGCCAAAATGCATATGGCTATCTTGGTGAAGGACCTTTACGCCTTTATGAAGGCTAGGAGAGCATGTAGAGAGTTTGTGTTCGCTGATGCAACAGTAAAACACGAAACAAGGAAGCTAATATCTTCCAACATCTGGGGTAAAGACCTCTTCCCAAACGAGGTCACTAAGGAAGTAATTAAGAACGCCACCATGGAGAACATAGGTTTTCTCCAAAAATGGGGCACTCCTTCAAAGAGAAAATCTTCTGTGGTTGTGGGTCCCCAACCTAAAAAGAAGATTAGAAATGCTAGAAATATCCGGGCTGCTCAACATCATCCCACTATAACAGTGACCACGATGCTACAGGCAGATGGTCAAAAGTCTAAGCCTACTGACTACTCAAAGCATAAAGATGCTTCGGCTAGGAGGAACTTTCCCTCAGGATCGCAGGACCTTCGATTCTACGGTCCAAAGCCTATTCAAGATGAGCCATTGATGGGAAACAGAAATGTCCCTGCCATCATTTCCTTACCTTCTCCTACAGTTCAAAACCCTCCTGGAGGAGTATACCTGAGAGCTATAGAGCATACAGGTAGTAAGAAAACTTTAGCTCTTCGAGTTCCAGGGAAGGCTGCTTCGTGTTCACGAGAAGGACTCAAGATATCAATTAACCATTCTGAACTTGTCGCCACTCAAGTTCATAAAAAACAGCATGTTCTGAATGTTAATCCTTGGACCTTGTTCCAATTAAGGGTGTTCGTAGTCTTGTCAGACCTGAAAGGCGTCCTTCGAAACCTTCCAGTCTACCACCCCCCTTCCTCATATCTAAAATTCATGTTACAGAGAGTAACATTCATCCTAAGGAAGATACGTGTCGGACTCGCAGTTCTAAGTATCTTCAAAGGATTGACGAACTTAGTCACGTCAAATTCAAGCCTAGAAATAGTTCAGGTATTAATATACCTGATCAAGAGGCTGGAGTGGGCAGCACCCGAAGTGTCCGGCCAATGTGCATTCAAAGAGATGACCCGGTTCCTGGGACATCATGGATGCAAGATAGGCTTCTAGAAGTCTCGACTTTCTCCAGCTCAGGGGTTTCGATGTTTAAAAAACCATCGAAGCCCTCAGTCACATCAACTCTCCTTTTAGTATATCCGGTTGTGTTGGAAAATTTAATGTTATTTTTTTATATAGAATCTTGGCAACTGTGTTGAAAATGTTCCAGGTAGTATTGTGAACATAGAAAAATATGTTGCCAGTTTTTTCATTTGGTCCCACATGACTTTCTACTACAGAAACTAAAGTCACTAAAATCGAGCAGTTCGATCAAGATTGGAAAATAGCGCCTACATACATATAGGTTTAGATATGTTTCTGCATGACATTTTTGTAGTTTTTGGGGTATTGTGGCACTATAAAGGTACGTATATAGTGAATAAATTGTGATTTAATGTTATTCCTGTTTGGAAATGTTGAATTGATCTTCAAATATTTGTTTCTTTACAGGAGTGAATAAAAGTTCTGCGCCATCACTGTGAACAATTTAAACAAAGATGTCCATCTCTGTAACTTCTGGAGAACCACCAACAAAAAGACCGTCAATTGACTTCAATCGATGTCTAAAATGCCAAGGGGAAAAATGGACGAACACTAAAAGCAAAGGAAAAGAGCTGGAAGCACTGACATGTCCTAAAAGCGAAAGTTATCAGAACTTCCTTGACACTATCGAGCTCCGAGGTGAATATGGGAATCAAGACTTCGTTCAATTAAATCAACGGATGCGCGGTTTATCAGCAGAAATCCTGAACGACAACCATGCTGTTTGGCACAGAACATGCTATAGTGAAGTCACACACAGGGACACACTGAGAGAGACCAGAAGCGCTATGAAAAGGCACTTACAACAAGCGACCCTGGTATGTTGTTTTACAGGAAAGGTGGGGGCCGACACACGTCATCAACTGCCACTCTTGCGTCTGACAGAGATGCAGGTGTTGATTCGACCAATAGAAAGCTCACACGATCTCACGTGAGTGCATTTAACAGAGAACTATGCTTCTACTGCCAAGAAATCAAACACACCAAAAAACACGCCAGGGCAGGATCCACACCAGGGGAGCTTCATGTATGTAGAAGTGCAGACATTGGACAATCAATCAAAAAAATTGTTGATGCCAGTGACAAAGACTTGTGGAAGCTAAACATGGCTGACATCCTTGCAGAAGGAGACTTTCTTTCCAGGGACATCAGATACCACAAAAGCTGCCATACGATGCACTGGCAACGCTATTTGTAACATCCCCAAAGACCCAGTACAAAGAAGGACCATTCGAATGAAGACACAGTGGCATTCATATCAGCTGAGATAGAATTTTTCGCCGAACTACGAGAGCGTTTCGATAATGGAGACATTATAACACTGACCGATGTTGCTGCATTGTACTCTGACATGATGTACGACCATCGAATTCCTGACAAGCAAATCTCACGACAGGCCCTCTTAGCAAAAATCGAACAAAATATTACCAATTTCACAATCACTGATGCCAGAGGAAGGAAGCCCGCAGTGATACATTCCAGGGAATCTGGTCGGTCTGTCATAGACCAGGCAATGGAGGAGAGAGACCTGAAAGCAGACATAACAGCAATCTACCGCTGCTCAAAGGTCATCAGACAAGCAGTGCTGCAGACCAGAAAAGAACATCCGTGGTCCTTTGATGGTTCTTTAGTTGGATGTGGCGAAGCTGGTGTTCCAGCTGAACTAATGACATTAATGCGATGGATCTTGCAAAGGGCAAAAGCTGCAACAACAGAGAGACGTACTGAACTGCTGCATAAATCATGTCTCGTTCTGTCTCAATCCATCGTACAGGCTTGCAAGACAGACCGACAAGTGGCACTCATCCCACTTTCATCTGACTCCAGATTTCGTAATACGTTTGAAAGCCCTTATGCTATAGGACTCTCGTTATACATGTACCACAACTTTCGAAGTCAGAAGGCGGTGTGTCTGCTGAACATGTATGGCGCTGGGATTTCATATGATAGTCACAACAATATGTGACACCATCGCCCATGCTGTTGCCAAGAATATCAAAGAGTATGGTGTATATGTACCACCAGGTCTTCTGCGCAATAAGAGGATACGGGCTTCACTGGACAATGTCAACAAAAAAGTGGACACCCCAGACGGAAAAGGAAGTTTCCATGGAACGGCAATGGCAGTATATCAGCGATCAGGTCAAGGCGAAACAGTGGTCAAACCTGTGCAGTTCAGTGAGAGTCCAGAGTCTGAGTCTCTACATGATGTGCCACCCACCATACTCAACTTGGCTACATGTGACATAGAAGGCAGTCCAAAGCCCAGGACCAGCCCACACTATAGCAGCTACAAGATTGGGGTGTATGACAAGTATTACATGAGATCACAAAGCAGTGACATACAGTGGATGGTGGCACGCTTCTTTAATAGACCTGGCGTCCAGGAGCTTGGCTCAGAAGTATCCCCAGGAGACAATGATGAACGTGATGATCAACCAACAACTGACAGGTTAAACAAGAGACAGTTTGTGCCTGTTTGGTCTGCTTACAACTCTCTCACCCACGTGCCACTAGCTACAGATGCTCCCGCAGTAATTGAACAAGCCTTTGGTCTTCCAATCATCAAAGCTCCTGCTCATGAATGGTCCACTTTAGTTACATCTCTGGAGAGCTTGTATAGGTTGAATGAGCTTGTGACTGGCCCAGACAACAAACTGGTGGTAACCATGGATATGGACCTGTATAAACGAGCTCTAAAACTCCCATACCTGGATCCGCAGTACAAGGACAAATGGGTGTTATGCCCTGGCGGGTTCCACACAGTGTTGTGTTCCTCGAGTTGCTTAGGCAGGACGATTGAGGGGAGCGGTATTGATGATGCATGGCAGGAAGCAGACATATACAGCAGTGTTACTGTTGCCCAGATCATCAGTGGCAACCACCATAATAGGGCTCTTCAAGCTCACCAAATAACACTCCAAGCTCTCTTTGACCTATGGTTTAGTGCATTCTTGGATGACCACCCGACAGTGTGTGATTCACTACGTTCAGCTGCACAAGAATTGACTGACGCATGCAAGGCCAATTTTGAAGTCCGTACGGCACACCAAACATTTGCAATGAAGCTGGAGTCCATGAACCTTGAAAAGCAGCTTCGTGACTATGATGACGCTCATGACCAAGATCCAATGTACAAGTGGGTGCGTATGTACATGAAACAGGTGATGGTTCTGCTGCAGTTCCAACGCGCTACACGTGAAGGTAACTGGTTTCTCTACTTGTCAGCACTAGAAAAGCGCTGTCTACTTCTTCGCGTACAATAGATTGGATTATGCGCAGAACATACCCCAATACATAGCTCGAATGCAAGAGATACAAACCACAGATCCAATGATTTGGCAAGAGTTTGTAAATGGTGACTTCACAGTGAATACAAGCAACACTATCCCGTTCACTCGTATTGCAGTAGACCAGGCAATGGAGTATCAAAATAAATCTACCAAAGGTCAAGGAGGAATCTCTGGAATAACATCAAACCCAAAGACTTTGCTGAAGTTCTGTCTCACTGGTCCTGAGTTGGCACGCATTGCTTCCGAAAGTGAACAACTGGCAGCAGTGTCCAACAGTGCTACAATACAACAACACCACCACTGCCTCTCTCAGGCCAAAGTTCGTCGCCAGGAACAGGCAATCACACAACTGAAGAAGGTACTGTCGCCATGCAACATCTTTAGTGGATCAAAAGGAACTGAGACTGGGCCCGCCAGTGATGCAACGACAGGTCGGATGTTCAAGCTTCTGTCGAAAGAGATCATTCCCGACAACATCAAAGAAAGCATTCTGTCCACAGAGCAGATTGGCATGGATGCATACAGAAGTTTCATTGAAGATCGTCTGATTGGCAATGGAAACCTGTGGGCCAAGATGACAAAGGTTAAACTGCTGTCCTGGTCAGCAACTGCCAAGGAAATTAAACTGAAAGCCAGTTCCCAAGTGATCACACTGAAAGCAACATCATCACTGTTTGCTAGGATGCTGGTGATAGCACGATCCTCAAGGGATGACATCAACTTGGAGGAAATGATTGGCACCCACGAGTTTGTGTACATAAACAGGTTACTGATGCAACCAGATGGAGCAATCCACCCCGACCACTGACAAGAGCATGGTAATCCATCTGCTGGAGAACCTTCTGGAGCCAGATGACAATACAACCCCAGGAACCAATGCTCAGGGCACCAACGATGAAAACGAGGGTTTCTGTCTTGTAGTTGATGGCATGGCTGTATTGCATGAGTTGATGGCTGTCAAGAACGTCAAAAACTGCAAGGATTTAGGCACATCATATGTCAAGTTGATTGACTCAAAAGCTCGAGGTTATGGCCAAGTGAGGATCATCTTTGATGATTACACCATAGTATCTTCACTCAAGGAGGGCACACGGGAGAGCCGCAGAGGCAAGTCCAAGGGAATCAATTCCTACATTGTAGAAGATGCAACTTGTATCAAAGACAAAGGTACATTTCTTGCAAGCAATGAGACAAAGGATTCACTCACTTTGTACCTGGCACAACAACTCATCAACCAGAGTACTACCAAGAACCTAGTAACTGTGACACGCAGCAGCATTATGACAAACTCTGAATGTCATGTATCTACAGGTGTAAGCACCCACGAAGAAGCTGACACTCTGATGATATTACACGCTGTAGAAGTAGCAGGAACAGGATTTGAAGTCCACATATACTCACCATAGTATCTTCACTCAAGGAGGGCACACGGGAGAGCCGCAGAGGCAAGTCCAAGGGAATCAATTCCTACATTGTAGAAGATGCAACTTGTATCAAAGACAAAGGTACATTTCTTGCAAGCAATGAGACAAAGGATTCACTCACTTTGTACCTGGCACAACAACTCATCAACCAGAGTACTACCAAGAACCTAGTAACTGTGACACGCAGCAGCATTATGACAAACTCTGAATGTCATGTATCTACAGGTGTAAGCACCCACGAAGAAGCTGACACTCTGATGATATTACACGCTGTAGAAGTAGCAGGAACAGGATTTGAAGTCCACATATACTCACAGGACACTGATGTTCTGCTCTTGGCTCTTCGTAGGGTGCCAATGCTGGGTACGCGACCAGCAATGATCATGGGCACCGGAGAACGCCGTCGCATCATCCAGCTGAAACCCATCTATGACAAGCTTGGTTCCGACAAAGCATCAGCTTTGATCAAATGGCATGCGCTGACTGGATGCGATACAACTGGGCATATACAAGGCAAAGGAAAAAAAGGATGCTTCAAAGCTTTCCTTAATGCCAGTTCAACCGTACTTGCTGCACTGAATGGGCTTGGAGAAGGAGCCGAACCATCAGATAGTGTGGTCGAAGGGTGTGAAGAATTGTTATGCTCACTCTACTGTCCTAAGCAACTCCATATCCCCAAGGCAAAGAATCTCGGGTGGTACCTCTTCAAAAGGCTGAGATCTGACCAAGGAGTAGACATGTTACCACCTACACATGGAGCTTGGCTCGAGCACATCCGACGCGCACATATTCAAGCAAGTGTTTGGTCACAAGACCTGGTCTTAAATCCAGTCATACCAAATCCTCTCATGCTCGGATGGCAAATGCAACATGACAAACTGATGCCACTGCTATCAAAGGAAGCACCAGCTCCAGAAGCAGTTCTTCAACTCATTCGATGCAACTGCGGATCCACTAACATCGATTCAGCCAACAAGTGTTCGCGCAGATGCTCTTGCAGACAAAATAATCTTGTGTGCACTGAATTGTGCAACTGTACAGGAGATGTCACATGCCAGAACACTAATCCTATCACAGATGGCCAGGATATTGAAGAGGACTGACGTCGTGGACATTTGTGGCTGTAACTTGAAACAGCGGATCATTAACATTTGTGTTATTCTTTTGCAATAAGAATTACTTGTTAAGTTGCTAGAAGCAAAATAGTCACACACTATTAGTCTTTATCACATATTTTCCAAAACTGGATAATTATGGCCATTTAAAATTGTTATACTGTAAATAATTTGAAAATGTTATTTTTGCGGAATTTTTACGATATTATTTGTTGATGCTGAAAATCAGTCTGGGACCACACAGAAAAACTGGCAACATAATTTTCCCTGTTTGATGATGTATTTAGATGATAATAAAACTTGTTGCCAAGATTCTATATGAAAATATGGCTCTTTAATTGAAGAAGTCAGGGCTACCATTTCTGTGGAGGACGAAACCCTCGTACCGAGGGACATGGCGGGTCTGGATATAGACTTAGAACCCAGGGACGAGCAGGTAAGTGGTGCCGAGTTGGTGGAAACCCTTTTCTCTCCTACTCCCTCTCCTACCTCTTCCTTTCTAGGTTTTGATAACTCTAAGGCTTCTCCTCGGGATCCCTCTGCCTCCGTACGACCCAAGGTGAAGCCACTTCGAACTTATAAGACTTCAGCTTTGCCAGTATCAACGTCACCGGTCCCCGGACCCTCGACAGCTCCTGATATTCATATTGCTCCTCGTAAAACCACTACTCCTAAGAAGTCTCAGTCTACCAAATCCAAGAAAAAACCAACGGGTGACTTTCAGGTACCCTGGGCTGATCTCCTCCCCATCCAACTGATCAAAGGATTGGTCAGTGATCAAGTTCAACATCACTCTGGTGCAATAACAGAGATTAAGGATATGATGGCTACTCTGATCCGCGCCGGAACTCAGTTTCCTCCCCCTTCTGCCCCAGACGCATCGAAGCTGCCGCCCTTCGATAAAAACAATCCTTGGCGGTTTGCTTTGCATGCTCCATTCGTAGATGGCTCCCTAACTCTGGAGGGCATGGGCACCCGCCCTCTAGAGGACCTGGAGTTCTATCCCCCGGGCCTAGCATTCCCGTTCAATGGTTTTGTACGGTTAAAGGAACATGCATTGGTCCGTATGGACAAGGTACCGAAGGAAACGGTCATATTTCCAAAAGAGCAGGCCCAGGCTATCTGGGCCAGAACACTATCAGAGTGGGGGTGTATTAACTCCAAGCTCACCCCTCACAAAGGTTCCTACACTATTTTTACGACAGCGGCCTCCATCTCTTTGCCGCTCATAGACAAAGTCACAGAGCTGACTATACAGGCCATCAAAGAAGGCTCTTCCATGCCGGCTCTCAAGGAGACGGACCCCACCTCTTTGCTTATTCTGGGTTCCTCGGCAGCCTGGGATGCTGCGGCCTCTACCTTCACGGTGGGGAAACTAGACCCGGACTGTGCCTCTACTCTTTTCTCTGAGAAGCTTCCCAGATTAATAGAGAGTCTTCTCAAAACTGAGTTCGAGACCCGTACTAGACTTGCTAGGTCCCTCCAATCCATCACCTCCATGGAGTCCCTTGCATCTCTTTACCCAGAGGAAACGCTGTTCAGAGTCACCACAGAGAACCAGCTGCTATCCTACTAAATAGATCTCCATGGCTTCTGGTCAGCTCGGGTTAGTTGCAGGAAGTTCGTTCTGTCGGAGGCCACCATCAGGCATGAGCCGAACAGACTGATAGCTTCCTCCTGCTGGGGTAAGACCCTCTTCCCTCAAACCGAGGTGGATAAGGTTCTTCAGGACGCAGCGAGGGCAAACCAGAATTTGCAGGTAAGGTGGGTTCTGTCAGCCAAAAAGAGGTTCGAACCCCAGAGACACACGTTCTTCAAGAAGAAGCAGAGGTTTAGTCCTTACAAGGCGGCCCGGGGTACCTCGTCCCCACAGCCTTCCGCGGCCTCGACTTCTCGACAACAGGCGCCTCCTCAGCAGGTAGTCTACCTCGCTGCTCCCCCTGGTACACAGCCCAACCCCTCTTGGATGCCCTCACCTGCATACAACCCTGCCTACAAATCCTCCGGTTCCTTTCGTGGATACCAAAGAGGGAGTTCCAGAGGTAGAGGACAGTTCCGCCAACGCGGCGGGCCTAGAGCAAGGGGTTCCCGTGGAGGGAGGGGCCCTAGTTCACTCCCTCCCAATGATGTGATGCCGGTAGGAGGGAGACTTTATCACTTCCGGGATCATTGGACCTTCAGTCCATGGGGTCACAGCATAATATCAAGGGGCTTGGGTTGGAAATGGTCACAGGGATCCCCTCCTCCACCGGTGACCTTCTTCCAGAGACCCACTCCCATCCTGGAAGAGTACACTGCGGAGTTACTCAAGAAGAGAGCAATCAAGCGGGTTCGATCCCTGAAATTCCAAGGCCGCCTGTTTACAGTCCCGAAGAAAGACTCGTCGGCGTTGAGGGTAGTTCTGGACTTGTCGAAGCTCAACTCTTACATCCTTTGCGACAAGTTCCGTATGCTGACTATCTCTCAGGTACGGACCTTACTTCCCCGTGGGGCCGTCACCACCTCTATCGATCTTACCGACGCCTATTATCATGTCCCAGTAGCTCGAAACTTCTCTCCTTACCTAGGCTTCCGTCTCGGCAAGAGAGCCTTCGCATTCAAAGTCATGCCCTTCGGTCTCAGCATTGCCCCCAGGGTATTCACGAAACTGGGGGAGACGGTGCTCGAGCAACTCAGACACCAAGGGATACAAATCGTCGCCTATCTGGACAATTGGCTCATTTGGGCCCAGTCGCACCAGGAATGCAACAGAGCTACGTCGAAGGTACTCCATTTTCTCGCCAAACTGGGCTTCCAAGTCAACCTCCGGAAGTCCCGCCTACAACCATCAAGCCTCTTCGAATGGTTAGGCATCCGTTGGGACCTCTCAAAGCACAAGCTCTCCCTTCCTCCCAAGAAGGTGAGGGAGATAGCTTCCAAGGTCAGGAACTTTCTCAAACACAAACAGGTGTCCAGAAGAGCTTTAGAACGAGTCCTCGGCCTACTCCAGTTTGCCTCACTGACCGATCTCCTATTAAAAGCCAAACTCAGACATCAATCGAGTTTGGAGAAAGAGGGCGACAATACCTTTAAGAGACAAGACCTCGAAGATCCCCTCTGTCTTGAAAATGAGACTACAACCATGGTCCGATTGGAGGAACCTCTCCAAGTCGGTTCCTCTACAGTTCCCCTCTCCACAAGTGACAATTCATACCGACGCGTCTCTGAGTGGTTGGGGGGGGGTTACTCCCAACATCAGATGTTTCAGGGCTCTTGGTCACCCGCCATGAGACAGTTCCATATCAATGTTCTCGAAGCCATGGCGGTGTTCTTGACCCTGAAGAGAATCTCCCCTCCGAGGTCGACCCACATCAGAGTAGTCTCAGACAGCACGGCCGTAGTCCACTGCCTCAACAGGGGGGGGGGGGGGGGGGTCCAAATCACCCAACCTGAATCAGATCCTGGTCACTATCTTCACCTTGGCAGCCGACAAAGACTGGTTCCTGTCAGCAACTCGCCTAGCAGGAGTCCAGAATGTGATAGCAGACGCATTATCCAGGACGAGCCCACTGGAATCGGAGTGGTCCCTGGACATGCACTCCTTCCGGTGGATACTCAGGCTGGTTCCAGGTCTCCAGGTAGATCTATTCGCGACCCGACTCAATCACAAACTCCCATGTTATGTGACACCGAACCTGGACCCTCAGGCTTATGCCATGGACGCATTAACCCTGGATTGGAACCATTGGCAGAAGATCTTCTTATTCCCTCCAGTGAATCTTCTACTGAAAGTCTTGCACAAACTCCGCTCCTTCAACGGGGCAGTAGCTTTAGTGGCACCTCACTGGCCAAAGAGCAGTTGGTTTCCTCTCCTCCTCGAGTTGAAACTCCGTCACTTCCGGATCCCATTCCCCAAACTGACCCAGGTGGTCCAAACACGGACTGTGTCAGATTCCTCAAGGATAGCCAAAACCCTAACTTTGTGGATTTCATGAAGTTTGCGGCACGTAGGGACGCAAACATCGACCCAGATAATGTCCTCTTTATAGAATCAGACAAAGGGGACTCAACGATTCGCCAATATGATTCGGCGGTTAAGAAACTAGCGGATTTCTTAAGGACTTCAGACCATTCGGTTATGACTCCTAATTTAGCCATCTCCTTCTTTAGGTCCATTTTTGACAAAGGCCTAGCAGCTAGCACTATAACCACCATTAAGTCAGCTCTGAGGAAAGTCTTCCTGGTTGGGTTTAACACTAACCTGGCGGAGTCTTATTTCTCATCTATTCCAAAATCATGTGCTAGGCTTCGACCTTCGGTTCGTCCTCAAAAGGTCTCTTGGTCTCTAAATGATGTCCTCAAACTGGCCTCCGACACAGACAACGAATCCTGCTCTTATATCACTCTTCTTAGGAAGACTTTATTTCTAACAGCTTTGGCCTCGGGTTCCAGAATCTCAGAACTAGCAGCTCTCTCACGAAACTCAGAGAACATGGATTTCCTCCCTTCAGGTGAGGTACTTCTTTCACCAGACAGGGCGTTCCTAGCTAAGAACGAGGACCCCCAAAATAGGTGGTCCCCTTGGAAGATTATTCCTCTTCTCCAAGATACTTCTCTATGTCCGGTCACCACTCTCAGGGCCTTTTTAGCCAGGACTGCTACCCGATCGTCTGGCCCCTTGTTTATCAGAGAACAAGGAGGTACCATTTCCATACGTGGCATTAGGCAACAGATCCTATACTTCATTAAACAAGCCAATCCGGGATCATTTCCCCATGCTCATGATATCCGATCGATAGCTACCTCCATCAACTATTTCCAGAATATGGACTTTGATAACCTTAAGAAGTACACGGGTTGGAAATCTCCTATGGTCTTCAAACGCCACTATCTAAAGAACTTACAGGCTCTTAAATACCCAACGGTTGCAGCTGGGAGCCTTATCTCTCCCCATTGATCTTTTGTTCTTCCTTTCATCCATCTCTTCTCTTCTCCCTCCTACCCGCCACTCGCACCACGACGCCGCTTCCTTGGTGGTTCGTTAGCCCTAAGTGTATTACATATTAGGTTAATATGATTGTAACTATTATTGTTTTCCGTTGTTATAAGGTTGGGATATTCTTAGCCATGTCAGTTTTGTTGCATGTTTTCCTCTGATACTCAGAGGTTTCCTTGTTATCATGTTTGTTTATCCTTACTCTCACTATGCCCTGTGGCTAATTTATATTTTATGCCTACTTACCTTAATTATATATGATTTTCTTTACATGGTGTTGTTTCTCTCCCCTTATTAAATTAGTAGTTATTGTTGGGCTTGGAAGGCATTCTCTGGTACATTTTCACCGGGCGCCACAGGTTCGACCCAGAAAAGGGATTTTGACGAAGGAAAAATCTATTTCTGGGGAGAGACCTGTGGCGCCCGGTGAAACCCTTCCCCTTATTTTACACGATCCCACCCTTTCCTTTCCAAGCCATCATGGCCAATACAGAAGGATGTTGTTCAGATGGCGCTCGCGTCGTGGCGTGGGTGGTGCGGCGATGGGGGTGTGTCTAGGGCCTCTGTATCGGCCCATCCCTTTGACGAAGGAATTAACTAAATGGAAGACAACCTGTGAATAGTGGATTTCACGCGCCTTTGCTTTATACACGACACCCAAAAGGTGCTCGCGCGAGGGTTGTAACCTCAGCATTCCATGCTTTTATCTTTCTCTGGTATAATTGGAAGGTTTTATCAGAAAAGATATACAAGAAGGACTTTTCACCGGGCGCCACAGGTCTCTCCCCAGAAATAGATTTTTCCTTCGTCAAAATCCCTTTTATACACAAGTCGATATACTATCTCCTTTGGAAATATGAAAGGAGCTCGTGAGGTCTGTCAAGAGACCCGGGTATTCAGTCAGAATACCAAAACGCCAACAGGAAAAAGCGCTAAACTTTCCCCAGTTCACTATAGTGACAGACCTGGTGCTAATGGCACACCTGAAAGATGCATTAAGAGCTTGGAGAAAACACTCGTCAAACGCTTGAAGAGATAAAAAAAGACTGAGATCGGTCCCTCATTAATCGCTTCTCTAACAGAAATTAGAGCACGAAAGTCCCAAGACTCCGCTGGTCCTTTCATGGGTGGGGAAGCCCCCTCCACACAGATCAGGTTCCCTACGACTGATCTGGAACACCAAAGCGATAATAAGACGTCACATTCGAACGTCTCATTCAGTCTTGGTGAAGTTACCCATCCCTCTCTTAAAGGGACGGCACCTACCAGCAGTTAATTTACAACTGATCCACGATGTGACGGTGGATACTTTATTTCGATACAAACCGATAGAGTTGGAATGGTCCATGGGCGCAGACATATTCCCTCCCAGATGGGAACAAGTCCCGGAACTGCAATTCGACCTCTTCATCACGAGCGTCTTCAAGAAACTACCTTGCTATATAGCCCCATATGAGGATCCTCTAGTGGGGCTGATAGACTAGATGAGGCTGGTCCTAGCTCTGACCCTAGGTATATTTCCAAAGATTCAGAAATTAACTGCCTTCGTTTTATCACAGAGAACCCAAACCCTTCATTTCAGGATTTTCTCGCTCCAGCGGTTAGACAAAGGTTTGGGATCTCAAAAGGCAATATAGAATTCTTAGAAGAATACAAGGCCAAGTCAACTAGAAGACAATATGAGTCTTCCTGGAAAAAGTGGGTTGCGTTTGTCAAAGCAAAAGGACGAAAGAAATTTCAATGAACTTCTGTCTGTCCTCCTTTGTCCACCTTCATAGCCAAGGTCTGGCGGCCAATACGATAAATACTTGCAAGTCAGCCTTGACTAGGCCTCTCCTATATGCCTTTCAAGTGGATCTGGCGAATGAAATCTTTAATAAGATTCCGAAGGCATGTGCTAGGCTTAAGCCCGTGGTACCACCAAAGCCTATCTCTTGGTCTTTGAACAAGGTCTTACATTATGCCTCATCTGTGAACAATGAAGAATGTTCTCTTAAGGATCTAACCTAAAAGGTTATTTTTCTGTTCGCTATCGCCTCCGGGGCTAGAGTTAGTGAAATAGTGGCCCTATCCAGAGATGAGGGTCACATTCAGTTCACGGAAGTGGGAGAACTGAATCTATTTCCTGATCCATCCTTTCTCGCTAAAAACGAGCTACCCACTAAGAGGTGGGGTCCCTGGAGAATCTGCCCTCTGAAGGAAGATGTCTCTCTATGTCCTGTAGAGTGTCTAAAGGTCTATCTTCGTAGAACTTCAGACTTCAGGGGAGGACAGCTCTTTAAAGGAGAAACTTCTGGATCAAATTTATCCCTAAAACAACTAAGGGCGAAGCTCACCTACTTTATTCGTAGAGCGGATCCGGACAGTACAGCCGCAGGTCATGATCCGAGAAAGATTGCTTCATTACTGATCTTCTTTCAGTATATGGACTTTGAGCGCCTTCGTTCATACACTGGATGGAAATCATCCAGTGTGTTTTACAAACACTATGCAAAACAAGTGCATGAACTGAAACACTTTGTAATGGCGGCAGGTAGTGTATTAAAACCTGCCCCCTAATTACTGTAGTAAAAGGATTTTGATGAAGGAAAAATCTATTTCTGGGAAGAGGCCTGTGACGCCCAGTGAAAAGGGTCCTTCTTAACACTTTTATAATATAAATCTTCCAAATATACTAGAGAAAGATAAAAGCATGGAATGCAGAGGTTACTAGCCTCGCGCGATCACGTTGTGTGTGTCGTGTATACAACAAGGGCGTGTGAAAACCACTATTCACAGGCTGTCTTCCATTTAGATAATCCCTTCTTCAAAGGGGAGGGTCGTGACAGGCCCTAGAGAACACAGTTGGACTACCCCACCGACACCTACCACGCGCGCCCTCCAGGACATCCTTCTGCAAGAACATATGGCTTGGCAAGGAAAAAAGGGGGTGGGTCCGTACCAAACAACCGGGAAGGGTTTCTTCGGGCGTCACAGGCCTCTTCCCAGAAATAGATTTTTCCTTCGTCAAAATCCCTTTTCTGGGGCGGCCTGTGACGGCCGGTGAAAATGTACCAGAGAATGCCTTCCAAGCCCAATACAATAATAACATAATAAGGAGAAAACAAACACCATGTAAGCCAATAATATAATACTGTAAGTAAACATAAAATTACAAACTAGCCAAAGACCTAGGGGACGTAAGGCTAAAATAATTATGAAGACAAGGAATCACCTGAGTGTCCAGTCACAAAAGGTATCAATCTTACATGTCTAAGCATATCTAAACATTAAAGGAATGGTAAATACAATAACAGTTAAAACATAGGAATTAAACATGGTAAATAACTTAGGGCTAACGAACCACCCAGGAGAGTGGCGACGTGGTGTGAGAGGTGGGTAGGAGGGAGGAGAGAAGAGATGGAATAAAGAAATAATCAGAGATTAATGGGGAGAGATAAGACTCCCCGCTGCAACCGTAGGGTATTTAAGGGCCTGTAAGTTCTTTAGATAGTGGCGTTTGAAAACCATAGGAGATTTCCAACCCGTATATTTTTTAAGGTCATCAAAGTCCATGTTCTGGAAGTAATTGATGGAGGTAGCTATTGACCGTATATCATGAGCATGGGGAAATGATTCCGGGTTAGCATGTTTAATGAAGTAGAGGATTTGTTGTCTGATACCTTGAATGGTCATAGTACCCCCTTGTTCCCTGATAAATAAGGGGCCAGACGAGCGGGTGGCAGATCTAGCTAAAAAGGTGAGTAGTGACTGGACACAGCGAAGGATCCTGGGGAAGAGAGATAATCTTCCAAGGGGACCACCTATTTTGCAGGTTCTCATTTTTAGCTAGGAAAGCTCTGTCTGGAGAAAGCAGTACTTCGCCTGTAGGGAGGAAATCTATGTTTTCTGGGTTACGTGAGAGAGCCGCTAGTTCTAAGATTCTAGCGCCTGAGGCCATAGCTGTTAGAAATAGTCTTTTCCTAAGCAAAGTGATATAAGAGCAGGTCTCATTGTCCGTGTCTGACGCAAGTTTGAGGACATTGTTCAGAGACCAAGAGACTTTTTGTGGTCGATCCAAAGGTCGAAGCGTAGCACACGCTTTTGGAATAGATGAGAAATAGGAATCCGCCAGGTTAATGTTAAACCCAACAAGGAAGATCATCTTCAAAGCTGACTTGATGGTGGTTATAGTGCTAGCTGCCAGGCCCTTGTTAAATAGGAACCTAAAAAACGAGATGGCTAAATTCGGAGTCATAAGAGTATGGTCTGAATTCTTTAGGAAATCTGCTAATTTCTTAACAGCCGAATCATATTGACGAATTGTCGAGTCCCTTATGTCCGCTTCGATGAAGAGAACGTTTTCCAGGTCAGTGTTTGCGTCTTTACGAGCTGCAAACTTCATGAAGTCCACAAAGTTAGGGTTTTGGCTATCCTTGAGGAATCTGACACAGTCTGTGTTTGGATTACTTGGGTCAGTTTGGGGAATGGAATCCGGAAGGGTCCGAGTTTCAACTCGAGGAGGAGAGGAAACCAACTGCTCTTTGGCCAGTGAGGTGCTACTAAGGCCACTGTCCCCCGGAAGGAGCGTAGTTTGTGCAATACTTTCATTAGAAGATTCACAGGTGGAAATAGGTAAATCTTCCTCCAATGGTTCCAATCCAGGGTTAATGCATCTATAGCATAAGCCTGAGGGTCCATGTTTGGTGTCACATAACACGGAAGTTTGTGATTCATCTGAGTTGCGAGTAGATTTACCTGGAGGCCCGGAACCAGTCTGAGTATCCACCGGAATGAAATTATGTCCAGAGACCATTCTGATTCCAGTGGTTTCGTCCTGGATAGTGAGTCCGCTATCACATTCTAGACTCCCGCTAGGTGAGTTGCTGACAGGAACTAGTTCTTTTCTGTTGCCAAGGCGAAGATAGTGACCAGGATCTGATTCAGGTTGGGCGACTTGGATCCTCCTCTGTTGATGCAGTGTACTACGGCTGTGCTGTCTGACACTACTCTGATGTGGGTCGACCTCGGAGGAGAGAGTCTCTTCAGGGTCAAGAACACTGCCATGGCTTTGAGAACATTGATATGGAAGTGTTTCATGGCGGGTGACCAAGAGCCCTGAAACATCTGATGTTCGTAGTAACCCCCCCATCCACTCAGAGACGCGTCTGTATAAATTGTCACTTGTGGGGGTGGGAATTGAAGAGGAACCGATTTGAGAGGTTGATCGGTTCGGACCATGGCTGTAGTCTCTTTTTCAAGACAGGGGGATCTTCGAGACCTTGTCTCTTAAAGGTACTGTGGCTCTCTTTCTCCAAACTCGATGGATGTCTTTGAGTTTGGCTTTCAATAGTCGATCTGTTACTGAAGCGAATTGCAGAAGGCCGAGGATTCTTTCCAAGGCTCTTCTGGACACCTGTTTGTGTTTGAGAAAATTCTTGATCTTGGAAGCTATTTCTCTTACCTTTTTGGGAGGTAGAGACAGCTTGTGCTGTGCAAGGTCCCACAGTATGCCTAACCATTCGAAGTGGTCTGATGGTAGTAGGCGGGATTTTTGGAGATTGACCCGAAATCCCAGGTTGGCGAGAAAACTAAGTACTTTCTTCGTAGCTCTGTTGCATTCCAGGGCCGACCGAGCCCAAATGAGCCAATCGTCCAGATAAGCAACGATCTGAATCCCTTGGTTCCTGAGTTGTTCTAACACACACTCCCAGTTTTGTGAATATCCTGGGTGCAATGTTGAGGCCGAAGGGCATGACTTTGAACGCAAAGGCTTTCCTGCCTAGACGGAAACCTAGGTAAGGAGAGAAGTTTTGAGCTATTGGTACGTGATAATAGGCGTCGGTAAGATCGATAGAGGTGGTGACGGCCCCACGGGAAAGTAAGGTCCGTACCAGAGAGATAGTCAACATCCGGAACCGGTCGCAGAGGATGTAAGAATTTAGCTTTGATAAGTCCAGGACCACTCTCAATGCCGACGAGCCTTTCTTCGGAACTCTGAACAGGTGGCCTTGGAACTTCAGCGATCGAACCCGTTTGATTGCTTTTTTCTTTAGTAACTCTGTGGTGTACACTCTCAGTATGGTAGTGGGTTTCTGGAAGAAGGCCACTGGTGGAGGAGGAGAACCTTGTGACCATTTCCACCCCAAGCCTTTGGAGACTATGCTGTGAGCCCACGGACTGAAGGTCCAATGGTCTCGAAAGTGGTAAAGTCTCCCCCCTACCGGGACTATATCATTGCGAGGGAGTGAATCTAGGTCCTTCCCCTCCTCGAGAACCCCTTGTCCTAGGTCCGCCTCGTTGACGGAACTGTCCTCTACCCCTGTAGCTACCTCTCTGGTGTCCACGAAAGGGACCCGAGGGTTCGTAGCTAGGGTTGTATGCGGGTGAGGGCATCCAAACGGAGTTGGGTTGGGTACCTGGGGGAGCAGTGAGGTAGACCACCTGTTGAGGGTGCTTCGGTTGTAGAGTCGACGAAGCAGCGGGAGACTGTGATGACGAGTGGGTTACAGACGATTGATGGTAGTGACCTCGGCTCGTCTTGTAAGGGGCAAACCTCTGTTTCTTCCTGAAGAAGGTTTGCTTTTGAGCTTCAACCTTCCTTTTGACAGTGAGGCCCCACCTCGCTTGCAAATTTTGGTTTGCTCTCGCAACGTCTTGTAAAACCTTGTTCACCTCCTCCTGAGGAAAAACCCTCTTAATGAGAGAATGCCTTGATGAAGTCATTGAGCTTCAGCATGGCATTTCACTCCCGTGCTGAAACTTGGTGACGGGCAAGAGGGCTCTCGAACTTGGGGAAATTACTCCCCCAGTTTGAATCTAAATTTCTCTCTTTCACCTTTTTCTTTTTCTCAATATTACTTCGACCTTATCCTAATTTCATAAACTTTCTTTCGTCTTGCTTTCCAAACTCAATGAGAAAAATTTCCCTCATTATATATGTGTATATATTATGTACATATTTTTTTTTTTTTTTTTTTTTTTTTTTTTTTTTCCCCCTATGGCTTGGATGTTTCTCATCCATTGTAGCCCCGGCGTGGATGTTCATACATCCTATATTGCTGCCTGCTTTGATGAGTGGGAGGAGGTGTCACGGTTGGGAGGTGTTTGCATTCAAAGCTATATGTGAGAGTATTGGATGATTTCAGCCATCCCGAAGATGGTTTGGACCTTTTTGGCGGAACTATTCTCAAGTGTTGGGTCTTCGGAATCCAGGGGGATCCAATGCTTGGGGTAGGACTCTCGGCTTTTGGCCGGAAGCCCGTCATTACAGATATGGGGAGGATGATTCCATAATTTCTTGGTCTCAGTCCTAACAGGCGGGTTCAGCTTACACCTGTGCCTCTATATCTGTTTTGATGCTATCCTTCGGGTAGGGTATGGAGTGGACCATCTGGGAAGTATACTCTCATTGTGCCGATAGTGGAAAGTGCAAATTTCCTTTCTGGCGTGTGATGGCCTAACATTCTCGAGCAGGTACATCTAAGTAACCCTTTTCTCTCTCTCTCTCTCGTCTAATGGATTCTTTAAGCAATGAACCCCCATCCCCTGGATACGCTGACTCTCCCCCGGCACTGTTGACGACCTCTGCTAATTCAATTAAGGAAAATTCTGTTGACGACTTAGGAACAAAAAAGGACCCCTCTACTAATGTTTCAAAACCAATTAAGTCGGGTAACAAAGGGAAACTAAGAATCCTTCATGTTACCCAAATTCCAATAAATACTGATTATGATATGATATATAAAGCATTTAGATGCTATGGAGTGATAAAAGAAATTAGAATGAAACTTGAAAATGAAAAATGGCATTCATGGATAACTTACAATAATCATGAAGAAGCATTCAATGCAATATGTAACATCAATGATATCAAAATTAATAATCTAAATGTCATGGGTGCCCTATGTGATAAGATACCAAACAGTTTGGATGTATATAGACCTGCTGACTGGTTTGAGAAAGATATCGATTTAACTATGCTCCCCCAAAGAAAGCCAAAACCACCAATGTGGCTTGTTGCCGAGCCTAAAGGGAGTAATGGGAATTATTTTAAAATTAGCAAACTAATTCAGAAAAAGGTAGGAACCATTGCACCAGGTGATATATCTCGCTTTGGGAAAAATAGCTTCCTAATCCATGCTAAATCATTCACGCAATCAGTAATACTGTCTAACCTTACGACAAACAGTGATGAGGATATGTTAGATGTCAAACCCCACCTAAACTTTAGTTACGGAAGGGGAGTAGTCTTCAATAAAGATCTTTACGAATTTACAGAAGAGGAAATACTAGCCATGTGCCCATTAACAGTGTGGAAAGTGCATAAGATTCCTGGGACGCCAATGATTATCCTTACTTTCCAGGATGCTGATGTGCCTTTCCACATCGATATTGAAAATGAAAGAATAAAAGTTCGACCTTTTAAACAAAAGCCCTTACAATGCTTCAAATGTTTCAAATTTGGACATCCTTCTAAAGTTTGTAAAAATGAAAAAATGTGTAGCATCTGTGCCAGTCCCTATCATGGAGAGTGTACACTTGAGCCCAGCTGTTTGAATTGCAATTCAAACCATAAATCCACTGACAGGAGCTGCGAGATTTATAAGTTTGAAGAAGCAGCCCTCAACAAATCCAGTGTAGAACACATAAGTGTAGGACATGCCAAAAGACTACTGAAAAAACCAAACAGCTATGCAAATGCACTGAAATCAAGAGAAAATATAACACAGGAGACATCGAACCCACATAGTGCTGCCAGTAATTCCCAAAAAGGAAATACATAATCTAATGATAGTAGAGTTTTACGTGACAAGGTAAGCATATTGCCTTCCAAGGCTTTACCACTGTGTATTAAAACTGCAATACTGCCCACTTTTATACAAACTTCATCCCCCATTACCAACAATAGTACTAACCTCTCTCAGGCCATGTCCTTGCCTGATTTGATGGAAGTTCCACCCGAAACAGTTACCAGGTGCACCTGTGGTAGGGAAGGTGCAAAAACCTGGTAAATCCTCACCACTGATAAATAGGAAAAGAGAGAGACCTCCATCTCTCTCTCCACCCTCCATTAGAAACGTCAAGGTTATGACATCAAATAAATTTGATGTTTTGTCTGTTGATGTTTTTAATGGACCAGAAGATAAACTGAATAAATCAGAAATTCAAGTTGAGGTCCACCATCCACCTCAACAAATAGATCAAAAGGATACAAAGAAAAACACAAACATAAAACCCATTATAACAAGACCACCTCTGAAGAAACCTACAGGTAATAATGTTAGATTAAAAACTGCTAATGGGAAGACCTCATCCAAGATGTCTTCCAGAAATAATCCATAGTTTTCTCCTCCATTTTGCAATGGAACTGTCAGGGTTTGAGGGCCAAATACGAAGAACTTAAGCTCCTAATTCATGAACATTCCCCCATAATTGTATGTCTACAGGAAAGTATGCTTGATTCTAACACTCCTAGTCCTCGAGAGTATGTTAGCTATAGAACACCATATAATCAACAAGCAGGGAGCCATGGCGGAAGTCTTGTATACATTCGTTCTTTTCCCCAAATACCTATGTCTATACGTACAACCCTGCAGGCAGTTGTTGTACAAATTGATAGGGAGAAAATATACAATTTGCTCTCTGTACTTACCTCCAAATGATATTATTTTATATGATGACTTAGCAGAGGTCATTCAACAACTCCCTCAACCATTTCTCTTACTGGGAGATATGAATGGTAGACATCCCTTATGGGGTGATATCCTAGCAAACACAAGGGGCAATATTATCTCATCAATTGTGGAGAATGAGGATGTGGGACTCCTTAATACAGGAGAGCCCACACACTTCCATGTTCAGACAGGTGCCTTGTCATGCATTGACCTTTCAATTGCAAGCTCTGTCTTCTTGATTTTGATTGGAGGACATTAGATGATTGGCATACTAGTGATCATGCACCAATCATTATAAACACCAACAATGGTCCACCTTTACAGAGATCGCCACGATGGAATCTTGACAAGGCGGACTGGGAAAAGTTTCGTGAGCTAAGCGAAATTGAGGGGGATGCTGAACAGGTTGAAAATATCGATGATGCCATAGACTTACTGAATGGAACTCTCCATACAGCAGGAGTCAATTCAATTCCCAAAACAACAGGGTTATTCAAACGACGACCAGTCCCGTGGTGGTCTTCAGAACTAACTGCCCTCCACAGAGCCACAAGAAGATCTCTAACACGATTGCGTAGACTCCGAACTGATGAGAATTTAATTATGTACAAGAAATGTAGAGCACAGTTCCGTCGTGCCATGAAAGAAGCAAGGCGCCAGTCATGGATGTCTTTTGTTTCCTCCATTAACAGTAGAATACCACCATCTGCTGTGTGGAGGAAAGTAAAAAAGATAGCTGGCAAATTTACCCCCAACCCACCACCAGTGTTGAAGGTGAATGGTCAGTATGTAACTGAAGCAAATGATGTTAGCAATGCCCTGGCTAGTCATTTTTCAAATGTATCCAGCAAGTGTGTAGGAGCCCCTGGTCACCAGTATAGGAGCGTTGAAGAAAAGAAAATTTTAGATTTTGGAACAAGAAGGGAAGAGTCTTATAATTCTCCTTTCACTGAAAGAGAATTTGATTCCGCACTAGCTCATTGCAACGATACAGCCCCTGGACCCGATGGAATTCCATATGCAATGATTAAACATGTACATTTTAATACAAAGCTATTTATTTTAAGCATTATTAATAGAATATGGCATGATCATAGTTACCCAAGTGTTTGGGAACTAGCCATTATTTTAGCCTTTTTAAAACCCGGTAAAGACAAGTTTTTAGCAGCAAACTATCGTCCTATTGCATTGACATCTTGTTTATGTAAAATCATGGAGAAGATGGTCAATGCAAGGCTGATATGGTACCTTGAAAAGAAAGGTATTTTATCACCGATTCAATGTGGATTCAGAAAAATGCACTCAACGACTGATGTGTTGATACGACTTGAGTCTTCTATTTGTGAAGCCTTTGCTTCCAAACAGCACCATGTTACAGTATTTTTTGACCTTGAAAAGGCATATGATACCACATGGAGATATGGTATACTTCAAACCATTCATGAAATCGGATTGAGAGGAGAGCTGCCACTATTTATTCAGGCATTTCTTTCACGTAGAGTTTTTCAAGTGAGAGTTGGGGATACTTTATCAGAGAGTAAGTGCCAGGAAGAAGGAGTTCCTCAGGGTAGTGTGCTGAGTGTAACCCTTTTTGCACTAGCAATTAATGGGATATCCTCAGCCATTCCCCAGGATGTTCTCTCAACATTATTTGTGGATGATCTCTCCATATCATTTGCTGGCACTAGAATGGCAATGGTTGAGAGAAAACTGCAGCTCTCGATTGACAAAATTATCCAGTGGGCCGATATGAATGGATTTAAGTTCTCGACAAGTAAAACTACTATCGTACATTTCTGTCGTATCCGGGGAGCACATCCAGACCCGGATATATACATTAAAGGTCAACGGATCCCATGTGTATCGGAAACCAAATTTTTAGGTTTGATATTTGACTGTAGACTTACATGGGTTTCTCACCTAAAAGCGCTAAAAGCTAAATGTGTTGAAGCTCTGAATATTTTAAAAGTATTGTCCCATACATCATGGGGGGCAGACCGCAATACTATTTTAAAATTATACAAGGCCTTGATTTTTTCCAAAATTAGTTATGGTTGTGAGGTATACTCTTCAGCCACCCCAAGCCGGTTGAAAATATTAGATTCAATACATCATGCAGGTATTAGATTGTCCACGGGAGCATTCAGAACATCACCTATCCCAAGTCTCCTTGTTGATGCTGGAGAGTTACCACTAGCCCTTTACCGGATGTCTTCTATTCTTCGGTATTGGTTTAGATTGCAAAGACTCCCTAATTCTTTAGCCTTCCAGACTGCAAGCCTTGTAAGGCACCCAACATACTTTGAAATGCACCCAAAATCTCCTCAACCCTATGGCTTTCGGGTGAAACAATTATTAAACAGTCTGGATATAATTAGATGTAAGGTACTTCCATTCAAGGTATCATCAACGCCTCCATGGAAGTTACCAGAGATATCTTTTTGTAAATATTTTATAGGAGATAAGAAGAATATGTCAGACCTAGAAGCCAGGTCTCTTTTTAATGAACATGTTAAAGAACATAGAGGATCAACTTTTATCTATACTGATGGCTCCAAATCTGATGCTGGCGTTGGATTTGGAGTACATAGTAATGGTTTTAATTGTAGAGGTGCACTTCCTCTGACCGCTTCCATATTTACTGCCGAACTGTATGGCATATTAACCGCTATTGAGAAAATAGCGTTGGAGAAGGAGGGTAATTTTACAATTTTTAGTGATGCAAGGAGTGTCCTTCAAGCTATAGAAGTTTTTAATTCTAATAACCCTTTAGTTTTAAAGATTTTAGAATGGCTTTTTATTATTGGACGGAGAGGTATAACAGTTCAATTTTGTTGGGTTCCAGCACATGTAGGTGTGTCTGGGAATGAGAAGGCAGATTCACTGGCTAAGAAGGCTGCATCCGAGTTGCTGCCAAGAAGGTATCCCATTCCCTGTAATGATTTCTTACCTGACATCAAGAAATTGGTTTGCAATAAATGGCAACTGCAATGGGATAGCCTAGACCTTATTGAGGCCCCTACCGGGTAATTAAGAGGACAACGAAGGCCTTCCTTCTCAACGTCCATGGCCAAGAGGACAGGGTCTCAATAGACTGCGTGAAACCAGCATTTCTCGAAGGAAGCGACACCGCCTCCGCCGGACCTGGCAGATCCAGAGTTCCACCTCAAAACCAGGCGCCCAACGAAAGAAAAATCATCAAACGACGACAAGAGGAAGAGATCCTTACGCTGACCGCCGGCGCGCCCCTCTGTTCAAAAACAAGAGGAACCCTCCGACGCCCGAAAAGATACGAAGATTGATCATCAGCCCTCTACGCCGCCCGATGTCTTGGGGGGGGAGTACTTGTAAGGACACCGCTCCCTTCGTCGTCCAGAAAATCAACAAACTGCTCATTTATTTGAATTCTCCTTTCGCCACACCGTGGTTTCCCATGTATATGTATTCCGCTCTATCAGAGCTGCATTTTGACATATGTATCATTTCATTACATGTTTCTGTTAACTCATAATTTGTATATTTGTAAGTGTAAGAAAACACATATATTTTGGCGGGCAATTAATTCTGACTTGGCGCCAGCGCCATCCTACCTTTCCGTCCGCACCTTGTAATATACTACCATGCACATTTGAATAAAGTATCAGTTGATCTTGGTGACGCTTGTCTCACTGTCCTTACACCCTCAACATGCTGTGACAATGAACTTTTTCCGATAGTGGAAATCAGTATGTGCATCTAAAAGTAGAGAGGTTGATTTACATATCTCAGTCCCCCATAAATTTAACACTTTGAATTACTTGAACTTTTGATTATAGAAGTTCTTTTTAATACCTTAAATCTTCAGTTAGCTAAAATCAGTTTTGATATAATAACTAATATAAGTAGAACTTTCTTGGGTAAATTATTCTTAATGTCCTGTATATGTTAAGGGTGGGCGTTAATATGAATTTATTTTGCAGAGTGAAAACCAAGTTTGATCGTTGCAACATTTTTACTTGGGACGGTTGCGGAATTTCTTTGGGGTTAAATCGCCAAATGAACTTGTTGCAATGCAGGATGCCCTAAGTTTTAGTTAATCCCTTAAAGAACATTGCGACAGTTGATAATTCTATTCATGGCAAAAGATGTTATATTGGATAATGGTAAGGATAGTTTTTAGCATTGTTGATTAATCTGCAGTCCAGCTCCTAGAATAATTTTAAAGTGAAATGCCAAACATTAAAGTTAATATAATCTATATTTTAACCTAGCTTAGGCTAATTCTATATACTCAGTTATGAGCAGCTTGCTTCTGATTTGTCATTGAATCACCCATTGAATGAGATCTATTTTCTTTCCCCACCAGTATGGATAGTTTTGTCTTTAAATTGTTTTTTTGGCTCAGCCATGTCATCCTGATGGAAGGTTCCTTTAGGTAGCTTTCTAAGGGACATTTACTACATTGATAACTCCCAGAGAATTAACCGAAGGTTCTCCAGAATTCTAACTCCTGGCGCGAGTATCCATAATATAAATTTAAGGATATCGCATATCAAGGGATGTAATTTTAGATAGAACACATAGCAATCTTCACCCCAAATAGATTAAACTCATTGAGGGGGAAGAGTGGCGAACTAAAGGGGAGCCATTTTCTTGGTACCTGGTGGACCTCCTATCCGTACTACTACCGGCCATCATTCCTTTCTCTGTAGCATTTACGCTAAGTGCGCTCCCAACCTTTTCCCCGGTGTTCGTTACGGATTACAGGAATATTAATAATGCAATCTCCAGCATAATCTTCCTCTGGAAAGTTGACTATTTATTCTTTCCTGTGTATAATTTTAGGCTCCCTTCTAACAGTTAAATTTGTATAATTTAAGCAGTGTGTTTGGTAGTGTAGCCAAAACCGGAGGCGGCCATTTTAAGACCGCTGTTGCACATTATTATTGCATTTTATTTAGTCAGTAGAGCGACATTTCCCGGTATTTAGCTATAAATTTAGCTAGTTAGGCTAATTATACTAGTGAAGATTGTGCATACAATATTATTTTATTCCTCTAACTAAATGTGACTTTACTTTTTGTATACGCTCGGGGCCCCGGCGGTACAAACCATGGCCGCAGTCCCCACCCGAGTTAGGCTAGCCTAACAAGTATATGTATACGTTAGTAAAGTAATTCCCCATGTTTAACCTCGCCCTATCATTCCTTATCAATTTGGATGGCGACATACATCCCCTAGGATTTATGGATAACGTTCGATATATATTCTCTAAACCCTTCCTCCCCCCCTGAGCCGCCAGCAACCCCTATCTTCCATCATTGCTGTTGAGTAGAACTCCGACTTGACCTAGATAGTAATAACACAGTCTTTCTTCTTTGCCGCCGAGTACTCCGGCTTCGAGGTTAGATGGTAATTCAGGGTGCCCTGTCTTGCAGCTGACAATGTCACCGACAGGGGAATCTTTGTTCCTCTGCCGCCCACGACGTCATCGGCACAGGAAGCCATGCTTCCTTAGTTCACGGTCGAAGGTAGGCGGCATACCTGCCGCCACCATTCTCCCCTGTGAACTATAAGACCCTTCCCCCTCTGTCCTTTAGTGTCGGCCTAGCCGTCTCAACATTCTCTCGCCGGTACTCAGTCATCCCAGCTTGCCGGGTTGACTGTGTTGCCGGCCAGGACCCTACCGGCGGCGGTTAGGTAGCCGCCTCGGTCACATTCCCCTTATGTCCTTCTTTCACTTTGAGTGAATCCTCCGGGGGGAAAGACTGAGCCGGCCCTGACGGCTGCCGGTGCGAAACCCAACATACTGTTGAGAATTCTTCAGCCCCCTCTTGGTCTGCTATCCACAAACCTTGCAGCCTGCAGTATAGCCAGCGGAAGACTTTAGTGGATGGATGGAAGCTAGAATCAAATGGATTCCTCCCCTCCCATTAGAACTCTCATTCTGGCAAGGAGACATTAGGCGGCAGGATAGTCCTCCTACACTTCCAATTATTGTGCTAAACCATAATAATAGAAAACCCTTCTTTCCATTCTTTCTCTCAATCAGTTAGTGCCTCCAGGTACTAACCTAACCCCAGTAGTGTACCGGTAAAACTACAGTATACAACAATACAGTAGTACAAGTAATTTCTAACATACTTGTGTATCCTATCACAGTCTATTGTTGGGTCCGCATACCATGTTGAGGTTGAGTAATCCCTCAACACCCAGATAAATCCTTTTAATCATCGGGACCCACATAAAACACCGATCAGTATTAATATACTACAGGTGGAGAATTTAGTATAGATACTTACTAACTCCGTCTCTACGTACAAGAGTTGTTCCACCCTGTATTCTCCCTTATAGGGAATCTAAATATTAATATTGACGGAGGTCTCAGCGATTGCCTGGGAGAGGAATCACAGGTATGTGTCTTTCCTATTTCCTTTCTAGCTTACTATCCTTAGATATTTATTACAATAGTAAGTATTACTATTAAATGTATGTATTTATATCAATGATATAAACAACTGAATACTCATCAAATCCTTTTCCTTTACAGGAGGAGCCAATGGTGATGTTTGCAGTTGTGTTCTGCAGCCACAAGAGTAAGGACTTTTGTGGGCATACGATGTGTAGGTCTCATGCCCCCTGCTGCATCATATCTGGATCCCTGAGGTACTTGGACCCGAAGGGTTGCTCCAACTACTCGACCTTGCTGTCCAACGGCTTTGGAGAAACCATCCCTGTCTCCATAGAGGCTAGGGATACAGTAAGGGAAACTCTTCGTAGGTGGGTAAGAGGGTTCCAAAAGAACTCTCCGGGACCTTAGCTGCCCAATGAATCTCTCAGGTGCCTTCTGTTCCCTAAGGCTCACCGTAGTGCGGTAGTGCCCCAGGAACAGGCCCAGCCTCCCTTTATCCAACTGAAGGTTGACGCGAACATCCACAAGGCACTTGAAGGCATGGACATCCACCAAGAACGTATGTCGGAAGTGTCTACCGACACTGATAGGACCTACTGCAAGAAGGCCCTGAAGAAAACGTGGTTCAACCACCAACGGAGGAAGAAGGATCCGTTTCGGCGGTGACTGAGGACCCCCATTTCACCATGACGGGATATCAACCTATGCCGTCGACCTCTTCAGCCCCAACTCCCCAACTGACCACACAGGTCGACACGAGCGAGGCGCTCCTATCGTCGATCCAGCAGATGTTGGAAGTGTTCAGGAAGGAACAAGAGAAGATGAAACAGGACGTCCAACAGACGAAGAGTGAGGTACAGGAAGGGAAGCGCCCGGGAACTTCCAGGGGCTCTACTAAACCCCTTAAAGTATGACCTCCCTCATTGCTCAGAAACCAACCATTAAAGGGTACAGGAGCATGCTAGCGGCCGTCTTCAGGCACAGGAACTTGAACCTCTCTAGCAACAAAGACCTTCAAGACCCCCTCAAATCCTATGAGACTTCTAAGGAGCGTCAACTAGAATCACCAGCCTGGAATCTGGATGTTGTCCTGAAGTTTATGAGTGACAGGTTTGAGCCCTTACACTCTGCTTCTTTTAAAGATGTTACTTTAAAGACACTTTTCTTAGTCAGTCTGGCAACAGCTAAAAGAGTCAGTGAAGTTCATGCCTTTAGCAAGGATATTGGCTTCAGAAATAGCAAAGCTATCTGCTCCTTACAACTTGGTTTCTTGGCCAAGAACGAACGCCCTTCTCATCCATGGCCGAAGTCTTTCGAGATTCCAAACCTTTCAGATGTGGTTGATGAGGAAATAGAGAAGGTCCTGTGCCCTGTAAGAGCACTTAAATTCTATCTAGACAGAACTAAAGAATCATGAGGCAAGTCAGAAGCTCTATGGTGTTCAGTCAAGAAGCCCTCCTTACCCATGTCTAAGAAAGCCCTATCATATTTTATCAGGCTCTTGATGAGAGAGGCTCACGCTCACTGCGGTGAGGCAGACCTCAAACTGCTGAAAGTGAAGACGCACGAAGTCAGAGCTGTGGCAACTTCTGTAGCTTTCAAGCAGAATCAATCTTTACAGAGCATTATGGACACAACTTTTTGAGGAGTAAATCTGTTCGCCTCACATTATTTGAAACGTGTCCAGACCCTTTACGAAGACTGCTACACTTTGGGTCCATTCGTAGCACCGAGTGCAGTAGTGGGTGAAAGCTCTACCACTACATTCCCCTAATCCTAATAACTTTTTTCTTCTCTTGGAACTATTGTATTTTATGGTCGGTTGTGAAGATTGGTCGACAGTCTTCCACAATCATTGATTTTAGCAGGTGGTCAAACTTGTTCCTTGAGTGCACCCAGAACAAGGGTATTGGCTGAGGTCCTGTCATAGTGAGGTATTTACACTGTTTTGACAGCTCCTAGAGGTCTTTCAGCCCCCTGAGTGGATTGCTGGATCTCGTAAGGATAGCGGACTAATGAGGCAGAGAATCATAAAAGTCGGCTTCCTTATCAGGTACAAACCCTTAAGCTTGTTTTTTCTTAAACTCTTGAGTAATATTCCAACAATGTTGGCTGTCTCTGAACCTCCACCAAGGGTGTCAATCAGCTATATGGTGAAAAATTATATTTTCATTATAAAATAAATTTTTGAGCATACTTACCTGGTGGAGATATATAATTTATCTCGCTCCCTTCCTCCCCTCTAGAGACCTATGGGCGTGGAAGATCTGAGGATTCATGAAATGGTTCCAGTTACCTGGCGAGTGGTGGCGCTAGTAGTACACCTAGCTACACAATCTGCGATTGCCGCAAGTTTTGAATTTCTGCTGTGACGTCAGGGACTTAAGCTATATATGTAAATTTATATCCACTGGGTATGTTCAAAAATTTATTTTATAAAGAAAATATCATTTTTGAGGTCTCAAAACTGGTCTTCTGTATATATCTACTGCATATAATGTTACAATTGATTACTGTTCCATTTATACATCTTTTTAAAACAATAAAAGACTGCTGTTCCTTTTTGCGTTTCCTTTCATTGGACCTACTGTACAAAATAATAGTAGCGTAACTCCATTTTTAACCCTCCTTTTATAGACCTCGGGCTTTTCATCTTCTGGAGACAAAGATTTTCTCCATAGTGAGGGGGACTGAGACATCGATTTCCCTTGCTCCTACCTTTTACACACAAATCGCTTGCTCTATAGCTTGATACCATAGTTACCAGTGCTACAGGAAGTGTGATTATGTCTATGGTGTGAAAAGGGTTAAATTGCTGCCCACAACTGAGAACAATAAAGGGATTTTGACGAAGGAAAAATCTATTTCTGGGGAGAGACCTGTGACGCCCGGCGAAAAAGTCCTTCTTTGTACTTTTTCTGATATAAATCTTCCAAATATACCAGAGAAAATTAAAAGCATGGAATGCAGAGGTTACAACCCTCGCGCGAGCACGTTGTTGGTGTCGTATATCTAACAAGGGCGTTTGTAAAACACTATTCACAGGCTGTCTTCCATTTAGATAATCCCTTCATCAAAGGGGGAGGGCCGTGACAGGCCCTAGAAAATACAGTTGGGTACACTTCCATCAGGACGACCCGGCTTGAGCCCAAAAAAATTGATTTTGACCTAAGAAAAATCTATTTTTGAGTGAGATAGCCTTGTTGTCCTGATGGCCCACGTGTTTCTTTCCATCCCCTTCCAATTCTCAGTGTGGGACCTCGCGTCATGCGATGGGCTGCTGTTGGAATGGGTCAACTGGAAACGTGTTAATTGTAGCACATTGAGATCAGGAGTTGTAACGGCTCACTTGTCTACGTCCTTCCCTCTACCCTTATCCTTCAAAACAAGGTTAACAATATTTGGGGAAGGATAGCCATGGCTTGTCATTAACACGTCCGCTATTTATACATGATATCCTTCGTGATATTCGCTCCGGCGGTCAGAACTCTGTTGATACCTCCAAGGTAAAATGTTTCTAGTATATCACTCACAGAAATATCCAGAAATGGAAAATTAATTAATCTGTACTCGAAATCTTAACACCCCGAGTACACAAGTTTATCATACACCAGTGCAAAGTTTAATTTTTATATATTAGGTATGGCATGTCTAATGGCTGAACACAAAAGTGCTGCTAAGTTATCTTTGAAAGTAGAGAGTAATGTCCTGGTCCCACGGCTCCTACACCACATACAGTCCCCTATTCACTGCAGGACCCATTAGAGTTGATTGAAATACATCCTTTAAGTACTAGGAGACTCGTACACATATTATAGTCATCATTTTTCTAAAATATGTTATAAAACTGTAACAAAGGCCTTCAACATATCTAATCCTTTTAAAATTAGTGGGAGCATGTTATACAATTTTTGAGGCTGCATTTGTTCTTGTACTACATCTTTAATAAGAGTATGACCTCAGGCAAACCCATACTTAGCTCTTAGGAAAGATTTAAGTATTGAAAATAATAGAAATTTGAAAGCTTAGCTCCAACAAATTTATAACCAGCCATAACTAGTGTTGGCAGCCAAGTGTAGTTCATCAGTACAGGTATAGGGGTAATCTTTACTCAGGGTGCCAACCACTATGATTTTGCTTTTAGGTTTGTAATAGTCAATAAGTTTAAAAAGATTTTAGTTGTCTGCTACCTTTATACCATATTTTCCTGAATGTTAAAATATCTCGACACTAGATTCACATACTGTTACGTCATGCACTATATTTTTACAGATCCTGCCCTGGATCCAGTACCTCTTGGATAACAAAAAACCTTCAGCTAATGATTTTCTTGCCCTTGCGGCACAAAGAAAATTCGGAGTTGCAAGGGAAAGAATTGACTTCATAGAAGAGTAATAGTCCAATCCCACAAAACGACAATATTTGTCTTCCTGGAAAAAATGGGTTGCGTTCGTGAAAAGTCATCAGACCTCTCAGTTGGACTAAAGCATTTATTTCTTCATTTCACTACACGGTCATGGTCTAGCCTCGACAACTATTTGCTCATGTAAGTTGACACTAACTAGACCGATCGCGTATGCTTTTGATATCAAACTCAATTGCGAGCTATTCAATAAGATCCCGAAGGCTTGTGCTAAACTGAAAGCTAATGCTCCTCCCAAGGCTATTTCATGGTTGTTGGATAAAGTTTTGGACTTGGCCTCTAAGATAGGTAATGCCTCTGCCTCTGTGAGGGATCTTGCTCAAAAATCTTATCTTTTTGCTTGCTATGGCTTCTGGTGCTAGAGTCCGTAAGATTGTGGCCCTTTCAAGGGGTGATGGATACATTGAATTCTCGGATTCGGGAGAGGTAGACCTTTATCCAGATCATGCATTCTTGGGAAAAAAACAAACTTCCCATGAAACGCTGAGGGACCTGGAAAATTGTTCCAATACAGAAAGACCCTTCTCTGTGTTCTGTGGAGAGCCTTAAGCCTACCTATCCAAGAGTCGGGCCTTTAAAGGCGGTCAAATTTTTAAAGGAGTCATCAGGATCTAACCTTTCTCTGATACAGCTAAGGTCCAAACTCAAATACTTCATCAGAAGGGCTGACCCGGAAAGTATTCCAAAGGGTCATGACCCTAGAAAAGTTGCCTCTTCCTTAAATTTTTCCCAATGTGTCCTTAGCAGGCTTACAGGCTTACACTGGATGGAAATCTCCAAGAGTGTCCTTCAAACATTAATTACCTACGTCAGTTTGAAGAGATTAAACACTTCGTACTGGCCGCTGCTAGTGATTAAACCAGCTTCTTAAGTGTTGTATATGGACTCTTATAATGTAGAAGTGTAGACTGTATGGTTGGGACTTCTCAGTCTACATTGTGCAAGAACTCAGGTTCCTCTTTTTAAATGTACTATTTAATATTATAAAGTCAAAGGTGATATTTTTCCATGTATGTCATGAGTGTTACTATTTAATTATTGTTACATAAATTTGAGGTCGCAAAACTCTGGTTTCTTGTATATATCTACAGCATATAATGTTACAATTGATTTCTGTTACATTTATGCATCTTTTGGAAACAATAAAAGACTGCTGTTCCTTTTTGCGTTTCCTTTCATTGGACCTCCTGTACAAAATAATTGTAGTGTACCTCCATATAAAAGACTGCTGTTCTTTTTTGCGTTTCCTTTCATTGGACCTACTGTACAAAATAATTGTAGTGTACTGTACCTCCATTTTTAACCCTCCTTTTATAGACCTCAGGCTTTTCATCTTCTGGAGACAAAGATCTTCTCCACAGTGAGTGGGACTGTGACGTTGATTTCCTTTACTCCTACCTTTTACAAACATATCGCTTTCTCTATACCTTGGTACCATGATTATGTCTATGGAGTGTAAAGGGTTAACTATAATGGCCACAACTGAGAACAATAATTCTCTGGTACACTAACATCAGGACAACCTGGCTTGAGCCCAAAAAACCGATTTTGACATAAGAAAAATCTATTTTTGAGTGAGAGAGCCTTGTTGTCCTGATGGCCCACCTGTTACTTTCCATCCCCTTCCAATTCTCAGTGTGGGACATCGCGTCATGCAATGGCTGCTCCTGGAATGGGTCAACTGGAAACGTGTTAGTTGTAGCACATTAAGATCGGGAGTTGTAATGGCTCGCTTGTCTACGTCCTTCCCTCTACCCTTATCCTTCGAAACAATGTTGACTTTATTCGGGGAAGGATAGCCATGGCTTGTCATAACACGTCCCTGATTTATACACGATATCCCTCGCGAAATTCGTTCCAGAGGTCAGAACTGTTGATACCTCCAAGGTAAATTTTTCTGGTACAGTATATCACTCAGAAATATCCTAAGTAGAAGCTGCCAATGAGGAACTTCCAGCAGGACGACGTGGCTATCTCGCCCAAAAATAATTTTTAAATATTTAACTTAGCCGGTGAATATATAATAGCTGAGCCTCTGGCGGCTCGACAGAAAAACACACAAAAACTCGCGAGCGATCGCTATGAAGGTTGCGGGTGTGCCCACTAGCGCCAACTATCGGCCAGATACCGCATATACATGTAAACAGACTCAATTTTTCTCTGTCGGCCTTAACGACAAGACGTATCAATACTCGCTGTATAACCTGGAGTTTTCTCAACATATTTGGTGAAGTACTTCCTTTTGGTTTGAGCTTTCGCAGTGCAGGTGTTTTATCTTCAACTTAAATCTTGAACTCGTTTATGGATAGATTTAATTTTTGATGACTTTGGATTGTTTTTTGGACTTTCTTTGATTTTTAAATGGCCGACCCTTCCCTTAGATCGGAAGTGTGTTTTAGGCTTTTAGCAATTATCTTATCACGTTATAAATTGTTGTTGTTAATTATAGATTTTCCTCTATATATTTTATATCTCAACCGCCTTTATTGGGCCTCTTCGATTAGCTTTCCATTTATAATAAACATCAAGATAAATTTTAATGATTTGTTTATATGCGACCTTTCCTATTCCTCCTCTAATCCGAGAGTAGGCGGTCCTAACTTGGAAACCGAAGTTAAACAACGTTGAGCCCTTTCAATCGTAAATAACTTTTACAGAGCAAATGATTTAAAACTTATTAAATGAATATTTTTAGTAGATATTTTATGAAAGATTTTCTTTGAATAGTCTTCGTACTGTTTCAAAGATGAACTAACGTTACTACGCAGTTTGCGCTCTATCGTTACGATAGAGAGAGAGAGAATCACGGTTTCACTTTGCAGAAAGAGTAAATCGATTCTGACGTTTTGTTCATTCTTCTTTTAAACTTAAATGTTTTAAATACTATTTTAAAGGAACTTGTTAATTGAAAAACCTTTCAGTTTTTTCCTTTGGTCAAATAACCTGTTTATTGACGAAAGGTAAGTGGGCTCTTCTCTTCGGTGCGAAATCAAAGAGAGAGAGAGAGAGAGAGAGAGAGAGAGAGAGAGAGAGAGAGAGAGAGAGAGAACGTTCCGATCTTTATTCTCGTCCCAAGCGAGTAACGTTGTTCTCGAGTCAGTTTTTTTTACTCTCGTCCCTAGTCTCTGTACGGGGAGAAAGGATAAAACTTTTTTAGTTTTTATTCTCGTCCCAAGGCACTGTACGGTGAGAGATTGAAAACGTAGTTTTGAATGAACTAGTGTTTAGTCTCCTTCCCAGCCACTGATCTTTTTATCTTAATATATGTTTACTGTTTTTTGCTTGTATTAATGTGCTTACATTATACGACTGATTTCGCAATTATAACCTTTTGATGAGGGTAGAATTGCGTGCTTCAGGTAGAAATCAGTTTTATTCATACCTAATGTGAATTGTTGTAAAATTCGATTTCAGTGAAGTAAGTGCAAAACAGAAAATCGTAGTGATAAAGTGATAATTGCGCAAAGTGTTATCAGTGTTGCGACCGAGGGTTCGTCTGTTCGTGCCTGTCGTTCGCCTAGTCCGAGACCTCTTGCAAGCTCCCAAGCCCAGGGGAGAAGTAATGTCGTACGACTTATGGGTTCGAGAGGACTTGATCAGCGAACAGACGTTCCCTCTATGGTTTCAGGCGTGTCTCATCAACACCGCCCCTACCATAAGACGAGCGAGACGATTTTCTCCTCGTCATCCGAAGGCTTTTCGCATAAGAAACCGTGGAACAAGGTTTCGAGGCCCTTTAAGCGAAAGTCAGTCCTTTCAGGACAGGTCCAGCGTCCTGTTTGTAACCATTAGGACAGCTCTGACCCTATGCAGTCATCGGAAGACTGCTCGCCGCCTAAACAAAAACGTAACACAGGCTCCGAGAGTCTTTTTGTAGGCAAGGTTTTGCAGTCACAGACGTTACCCTCTTCTCTTACCACAACCATTCCCGTTGATCCTAAATGGGTTGTACGGCAAGACATGCAGAATAAGCTTGCCTCTCTTATGGAGGACTATTCTGTTGAGCAGGTTCACGATGATCCTCGCCGCTTAGCTGATCGAGATCTTGGCCGTCAGCCGCCCAAACGAGCCTTTGCTCGTCCTGTTGACATTGACGTTACAAAGTCACGTCAATCGTGTTTTGTAGAGCCTCACTCGATGCAGTCCCGTGTTGACTCTCACCCGCTTGTGGACGTTCAGCCGCTACCGCTTGCTCTTGTTGACGTTCAGGACGTTCACCAACCAGCATAGTTGACTTGTTTTGACGTTGAGCGTCAAGCACCGCAGTCAAGAGTTGTTTTGACTGCTCAGTCTAAGCAGTCAAGGCAGTCTCGAGTTGACGTCGAACGTCCTCCCGCACCTGTTGTTGTTACTGGTCAGTCCTTTAAGCAGTTACATGACATAGCGTCCTTGACTGCTACTGTTGCTCCTTTGCGTGTGGACTCTGCTTGTCAAGCATTGCCACCACGGCAGGTCTCTCCCTTGCTTGAGACTCGGCTATTGTCGGACAAGGTTCCTTCAGATGAGGAAGTTGCTGATCCCCCTCCTACTGATATTCCCTTGAGGACTCTGTCAGACGGAGAGGAGCCTAAAGCTGCTCAGCCCTCTATGGACTTTAAATAAATCATGCTGATTTTTAAGGATCTTTGTCCGGATCTTTTTGTAACTGCTGCTCCTCGTTCGCCTAAACGTCAGAGTTTACACTAGGCCTAGCTACTTCGAAGCCGTTGTTTTATAAGCTAGTGCTCTCTCGCTCTTCTAAGAGAGCTTTACGTTTGCTAGGCGACTGGTTAATCACCAGGAGGAGTTTGGGGGAGACAGCCTTTGCTTTCCCTACTTTTAAGCTGGCTTATAGAGCGAGAGTCTGATATGACACGGGAGAAGTTCTCGGCTTGGGAGTTCCTGCCTCTGCCCAGATAGACTTCTCAAACCTCATAGACTCCCTGGCGCCTGGCCATGAGACGCTCCAAGATTTTATGGTCGACTTCAGAGCTAGACCATCTCCTGTTAGGAGTTTTTTTTTCGAGCGTTTGAAGTTTTGCTGTACAATTATGTCATGCATAAACAAGGCTTTCAGGGATGGCTCCAATAATCTGACAGCCACGTTCTCTGCAGGAACAAGTCCCTCAGGGATGGCTCCAATGATCTGGCAGCCATGTTCACTGCAGGAGTACGTAAGAGGCAAGTGCGCTCAATGTGTTCATTATCAAGACAAACTTCACGATGAAGTCTACCAGGCTGTCTTGACAGCATTAATGGAAGGCGACTGGATGGTCTCTCTCGACCTTCAGGAGGCATACTTCCACATTCCTATACACCCGGATTCCCAACCGTTTCTGAGGTTTGTTTACAGGAATGTGGGGTACCAGTTTCGAGCCCTGTGCTTTGGCCTCAGTCCTGCTCCTCTCGTGTTTACGAGGCTCATGAGGAATGTGGCAAAATCCCTCCATCTATCGGGGATCCGAGCCTCCCTGTACTTGGACGACTGGCTTCTCAGAGCATCGTCCAGTCTTCGCTGTCTGCAGGATCTACATTGGACGTTGAGTCTGGCCAGGGAGTTGGGACTTTTGGTCAACCTAAAAGTCCCAACTGATCCCATCCCAGATTATTCTATATTTGGGGATGGAGATTCGCAGTCCAGTTTTCTTCGGGCTTTTCCGTCTGCCACCCGAATAGAACAAGCCCTGCTCGAAGTCCAACTAATGCTGAAAAGAGAAAGTTTGTTCAGTCAGGAGTTGGAACAGTCTCGTAGGGACTCTCTCATCCCTGGAGCAGTTTGTCTCACTAGGGAGACTACACCTTCTGCCTCTCCGGTTCCATCTAGCCTCTCACTGGAACTAGGACAAGACGTTAGAGACGGTATCATTCCCAGTCTCCGAACCAGTAAAGGCATGCCTGAAATGGTGGGACAGCAATATCAGTCTGAGAGAGGGACTATCCCTAGCAGTCAAGAACCCAAACCACGTGTTGTTCTCAGACGCGTCGGATTTGGGTTGGGGTGCGACCCTGGACGGTCGGGAATGCTCGGGTCTGTGGACCTCAAGTCAGAAGAGCATGCATATCAACGGCAAGGAGCTATTAGCAGTCCACTTGGCCTTGATGATATTCGAAAGCTTCTTCGAAACTAAGTGGTAGAGTTCAACTCAGACAACACCACAGCTTTAGCATACATCTCCAAGCAAGGAGGCACACACTCCTTCACGCTGCTCGAGATCGCAAGGGACCTTCTCTTATGGTCAAGAAATCGAGGCATCTCCCTGTTGACGAGATTCATCCAGGGGGACTTGAACGTCTTGGCAGACTGTCTCAGTCGGAGGGGTCAGGTGATACCCACAGAATGGACCCTCCACAAGGACGTGGGCAAGAGTCTTTGGGCTACTTGGGGTCAACCCACCATAGACCTCTTTGCCTCCTCGTTGACCAAAAGGTTACCAATCTATTGCTCTCCAGTCCTAGATACAGAAGCAATCCACATAGACGCATTTCTACTGGATTGGTCTCTTCTGGACTTATATGCATTCCCACCATTCAAGATAGTCAACAAGGTACTGCAGAAGTTTGCCTCTCACGAAGGGACAAGGTTGACGTTGGTTGCTACCCTCTGGCCCGCGAGAGTGTTTCACCGAGGTACTTCAATGGCTGGTAGACTTTCCAAGAAGTCTTCCTCTAAGGGTAGATCTGTTATGTCAGCCCCACATAAAGAATGTCCATCAAAGCCTCCCCGCTCTTCGTCTGACTTCCTTCAGACTATCGAAAGACTCTCAAGAGCTCGAGGCTTTTCGAAGGAGGCAGCCAGTGCGATTGCAAGAGTGAGGAGAGCTTCTACCATAAGAGTATACCAGTCGAAGTGGGAAGTCTTTCGAGACTGGTGCAAGTCAGCATCTGTGTCCTCGTCCAGTACCTCTGTAGCCCAAATCGCAGATTTTCTTTTACATCTGAGAAAGGTTCGCTCCCTTTCAGCTCCCACGATTAAGGGCTACAGGAGCATGTTGGCTTCGGTCTTTCGACATAGAGGCTTAGATCTTTCCAACAATAAAGATCTCCAAGATCTCCTTAAGTCTTTAGAGACCTCTAAGGAACGTCGTTTGGCAACTCCTGGATGGAACTTAGACGTGGTCCTAAGGTTCCTCATGTCAGACAGGTTTGAGCCATTACATTCAGCCTCCCTGAAGGATCTCACCCTCAAGACACTTTTCCTAGTGTGCTTGGCTTCGGCTAAAAGGGTCAGTGAACTTCATGCCTTCAGTAAGAACATCGGCTTTTTTACAGAAAAAGCCACTTGTTCACTTCAACTTGGTTTCCTGGCCAAAAATGAACTGCCTTCTCGTCCTTGGCCTAAATCTTTTGATATTCCTTGCTTATCAGAGATCGTAGGCAACGAACTGGAAAGAGCATTATGTCCTGTTAGAGCTCTTAAGTTCTATTTAGCTCGTACTAAGTCATTACGAGGTAAATCTGAGGCATTATGGTGCTCAGTTAAGAAACCATCATTGCCTATGTCAAAGAATGCTTTGTCATATTTTATCAGATTTTTAATACGAGAAGCTCTTTCTCACTTGAATGAGAAAGACCGATGTTTGCTTAAGGTTAAGACGCACGAAGTTAGAGCTATAGCAACCTCCGTGGCCTTCAAGCAAAATAAATCTCTGCAAAGTATTATGGACGCGACTTTTTGGAGAAGCAAGTCAGTGTTCGCGTCATTTTACTTAAAAGATGTCCAGACTCTTTACGAGGACTGCTACACACTGGGTCCATTCGTTGCAGCGAGTGCAGTAGTGGGTGAGGGTTCTACCACTACATTACCCTAATTCCAATATCCTTTTTAATCTGTCTCTTGAAATGTTTTTAATATTGTTTTTTGGGTTGTACGGAAGGCTAAGAAGCCTTTCGCATCCTGATTGATTTGGCGGGTGGTCAAAGTCATTTCTTGAGAGCGCCCAGATTAGGGGTTTGATGAGGTCCTGTTGTATGGGTTGCAGCCCTTAATACTTCAGCTCCTGGGAATCTTTCAGCATCCTAAGAGGATCGCTGGGCTTCGTGAGGAAGACAGACTAAGAAGGCAGAGTAATCGTCTAAGTCGACTTCCTTACCAGGTACCTTTATATATTTGGGTTTTGTTAGGATATAACTGTCAAAAACTCTAAGCATATACGCTGTAAACTTAATTAACTCTGGTCTCTACCCACCACCATGGGTGTGAATCAGCTATTATATATTCACCGGCTAAGTTAAATATTTAAAAATGATATTTTGATTATAAAATAAATTTTTGAATATACTTACCCGGTGAATATATAAATTAAAGGCCCCCCCTTCCTCCCCGATAGAGACCCAGCGGGATGAGAAAAATTGGGTCTGTTTACATGTATATGCGGTATCTGGCCGATAGTTGGCGCTAGTGGGCACACCCGCAACCTTCATAGCGATCGCTCGCGAGTTTTTGTGTGTTTTTCTGTCGAGCCGCCAGAGGCTCAGCTATTATATATTCACCGGGTAAGTATATTCAAAAATTTATTTTATAATTAAAATATCATTTTTCCTATGACAAAATCTGTTTTGACATCTTGATGGAAGTGGGGCATTTTCCTGGTTGTGGGTCGTTAACGTTTAATCGCTATCGTTGGATGCTACCTTTCTTTGGGACGCATGGTGTTTGTATTTAGAAAGAATGTTTCAAGTAGCAAACTGAAAATTAGTTTGTTGTAATGGCAATAGCAGCTGCATTGGACTTGGTTCCTTATAACATAAGGAGTTACACCTTTTCTTGAGAGGGAAGCCTCTCCTCACACACTTCGTCAGAAGCCTTACCAGTTGCAGGAAATATCACAAATCACGACTACAGTGTAATACTTGTAGTACGGCTCATGGAATACAAAGTGAAACATGACAAGGGGAGATGCTGCCTGCCCTAGTAAAATTCTCCTTGAGTCAATCAGTGGCCAGGATACAGATTACCATACTCTAATAGGTTCTCTCATCTATCAGCCAATAGCATCTAGTGTACGATGTTCTGTAAGCATCACAGGTGATATACTGTAATCAGTCTTGTTGCTGTGTTGTCAGACATAGGCCTAGGGTATTTTTATAATGTTCTAGTTCAACCATGCATACCCCCCAGATCCTGAAGCCTTGATGAGGATGGGGGCCTTAGGGATTAGCAGCTGGCTCTAATGAACAGTGGGAACTACTTTCCCACTGGACCTCTGTGCCCAGGTGTCAATCCAACTAAATCAGTCAGCACTTTCTCTTTTACTTTTGGTTATTTCTTTTTTTCTCCCATCTCTTCGTTTTGGGCTTGATATTGTTGACGACATTGGCATGTTCGATTATACTTTTGGCTGCTGCTTTGGATTTGGCACAGTGTGGGATGGATGGCATTCCATCTCAACCTGTGCCAATTTAGACGCCATCACCCTCTGGCAGACCCCATTGGGTGCAGACCAAGTCTGTTAAGAGTCGGGCTCCAGTGATCCAGTTTTAAGTCACCCATATTTGCGGGTAATGGGTGACGCCAGGCATTGGAGTCGACGGTGGGAGGGGCTAACTACCCCCACTGACCAGTGTACGTACACCTAAAGAGAGGCAGCCCCTCTCTAATAGAGGACTGGTCCCCGCTGGAGCCTCTTCTCGTGTTGGGCCACATGAGATAGGAGGACTGATATCCTCCGATAAGAGGTGGATAACCCAGCTTGCTCAAACCAAAAAAAAACCCACCCATCTGTTGACGACCTGGAAGATACAAACATGGACCTCTGGACAGACAGCTCCAACTTGGGTTCTAATATTATTACATTAGAACCTTATTCACATCATGTGAATAATAAAACACTAGAGAAGAATAGAGAGAAAGTGAAAAATGATGACAGTACAGAAAGATATAGAAAAGTAGTATTACCTGGTCACTATGAAGTAGTGAATCTGAAAAAAATTTTATCTTGGAATTTGAAAACGGAATAAATGAGTGTATAAATGTTTTCAAAGCTAATAGGGAAATAGTTACTTTATGTGGAGGGCAGCCAAAAATTCTACCCCAGGGAAATGGAAGTCTCTTGATAGAGAGGCTGTCCCCATTACAAGGTGAAAGGTTAAAAACACTTACAACATTGAATGGTCATAGCGTAAAATGCGTTTCGCACCCTACTTTCAACCAGAGTAGAGGTGTGATATATGCTCCAGAATTGTTGGATATAGAGGAAAAAGAAATTGAGGATGAACTGAAAAATCAAGGAGTAGTTAAAGTAGTCAGAATGAAAGAGTTGGAGAACGTATTCCTCTTGCTACTTATATTATAACATTTGATCAATACCGATTACCACATGTTATAAAAGCTGGTTGGCTATCTTTGAAGGTGAAACCATATATCCCTTCACCATTGGGATGTTATCATTGCCAAATGTATGGCCATTTAAGCCAGAAATGTAAGGAAAACTAAACAATAAGCCAGCTGTTTGTGCCAACTGTGGAAAAAGTTGTCATGGAGTATGCATAGAAAACCCTAATTGCATACATTGTAGGGAAGCACACCCAGCTACATCTAAAAGCTGTGTTTTTGAAAAAGAAATTCAGGCCATTAAGACCATGGAAAGGGTTACTTTTAAAGAGGCTCGTAAAAGAGCTCTTGAAAAGCAAATAAGACTAGGGCAACCTTTTTCAATGGTTCTGAAGAAAAACTGCCAAACCACACAGACAAAAATTATATGTCTACTTCTAAGATAAGGAAACAAATGAAAGTAGTTAAAAGAGGTTGAAAGTCCCATCGAAAATCTATATCCAGAAATTGTAGAAAAATCAAAACGGATATTTAAAAATCTGAAAATTATTCAAAAGCCAACTACTACGATTTTAAATTATAGTACAAACCTCTCACAGGCCGTGTCCTTGCCTGATCTGATGGAGGTTCCACTTGAAACCAATTTACCTGGTGAACCTGTAGTGGGGAAGGTGCAAAAACCTGACTGATCACAACCTTTTAATCTAAAAAGAGAGATCTCCATCTCTCTCGCCTCCTACCATAAGAAACCTGAAAGTCACAACTTCAAATAAATAATATATCTTGTCTGCTGATATTTCTGATTAACTAGAAGGTAAATTGAACCAATCAGAAATTCAAGTTGAGGTCCACCATCCTCCTCAACAATTAGATCAAAAGGACACAAAGAAAAAGAGAAACAAAAAACCCACTATATCAAAATCCTCTCTAGAGATACCTCTGGGAAATATTGTTAGATCAAATATTGCCAACGGGAAGACTTCATCTAAGGTGTCTTCCAAAAAATAAACCATAGTTTTTTCCTCCATTCTGCGCTGGAATTGCCAGGGTTTAAGGGCGAAATATGAACAACTTAAGCTCCTCATACGTGAGCACTCCCCTATGACAGTATGTCTACAAGAAAGCAAGCTCGATGCTAATACTCATTGTCCTCGAGAGTATGTTAGCTATAGGACACCATATGATCAACGAGCAGGGATTCATGGGGGAAGTCTTATATACGTTCATCGAGATGTTCCCCAAATATCTTTGTCTATCTATACCCCTCTGCAGGCAGTGGTTGTACAGATTGATATAGGGAGAAAATACACAATCTGTTCTCTTTACTTGCCTCCAAATGATAACATCTCATATGATAATACAGTAGAAGTGATTAAACAACTCCCACAACCCTTTCTCTTACTAGATCTTAATACTAGACATCCTTTATGGGGTGATGTTTTGGCAAATACCAGGGGTAATATTATTCTTCAATTTTGGAGAATGAAGATGTCGGACTCCTCAATACAGGAGAGCCCACACATTTTCATGTACAGACAGGTACCTTGTCCTGCATTGACCTATCAGTTGCAAGCTCTGTCTTCTCAATTTTAATTGGAGAACATTAGATGATTGGTATACTAGTGATCATGCACCAATCATTATAAACACCAACAATTGTCCACCTTTACAGAGATCGCCTCGATGGAATCTTGATAAGGCGGACTGGGATAGATTTCGGGAGCTGAGTGAAATTGAAGGAAATGCAGAACAGTTTGAAAGTGTTGATGATGCCATAGACTTACTCAATGGAAATCTTCACACAGCAGGAGTAAATTCCATTCCCAAAACAACAGGGATATTCAGATGACGACCAGTCCCCTGGTGGTCATCTGAACTAACTGCCCTACACAGAGCCACAAGAAAGTCTTGAACTCAATTGGGCATGCGCCGTACAGAGGACAGTTTAGTCATATACAAGAAATGTAGAGCACAGTTCCGTCGTGCCATGAAAGAAGCTGGGCGCCAGTCTTGGATGTCATTTGTTTCCTCCATTAACAGTAGAACACCAACTTCATCTGTGGAGAGGAAAGTCAAAAAGATAGCAGGCAAATTCACCCCAAACCCACCACCAGTGTTAAAGGTAAATGGCATGTATAAGACTGGAGCAACCGAAGTTAGCAATGCCCTGGCTGACCATTTTTCAAATGTATTGTGCAAGTGTGAAGCAGCTCCTGGTCACCAGTATAGGAGCATTGAAGAAAAGTTTTAAATTTCACAACAAGAAAGCAAGTCGTACAATTCTCCTTTTACTGAAAGAGAATTTGATTCTGCTCTTGCTACGTGTAACGATACAGCCCCTGGACCCGATGGAATTCCATATGTAATGATTAAACACGTACATTTTAATACAAAGTTATTTATTTTAAGCATTTTTAATAGAATATGGCATGATCATAGTTATCCAAGTGTTTGGGAACTAGCCATTATTTTAGCCTTTTTAAAACCCAGTAAGGACAAGTTGTTAGCAGCAAATTATAGGTCAATTGCATTGACATCTTGTTTGTGCAAAATCAGGGAGAAGATGGTCAATGTAAGACTGATGTGGTACCTTGAAACGAAGGGTATTTTATCACCCATTCAATGTGGATTCAGAAAAATGCAGTCAACGACTGATGTTCTGATACAACTTGAGTCCTCCATTTGTGAAGCCTTTGCTTCCAAACAGCACTGTGACTAGTCTTTTTTGATCTTGAAAAGGCATATGATACCACATGGAGATATGGTATACTTAAAAGAATCCATGAGTTTGGATTAAGAGGAGTACTACCATTATTTATTAAGTCATTTCTTTCACATAAAGTTTTCCAAGTGAAAGTTGGGGAAGCTCTATCAGAAAGTAAATGCCAGGAAGGAGTTCCTCAGGGTAGTGTGCTGAGTGTAACCTTTTTTGCACTAGCAATTAATGGGATATCTTCAGTCATTCCCCGGGATGTTCTCGCAACAACCTTATTTGTGGGTAATCTCTCTCTCTCATTTGCTGGAGGTAGAATAGCAATAGTTGAGAGAAAAATACAACACTCTCGATAAAATTATCCAGTGGGCCGATATGAATGGATTTATGTTCTTGACAAGTAAAACTACAGTTGACCATTTCTGTCGTATCCGGGGAGTACATCCAGACCCGGATATATACATCAAAGGTCAACGGATCCCATGTGCAAGTGAAGCTAAATTTTTAGGGTTGATATTTGATTGTAGGCTTACATGGGTTTCTCACTTAAAAGCATTAAAATCTAAATGTCTTGAAGCTATGAATCTCTTAAAAGTATTGTCCCATACATCATGGGGGCCAGACCGCAATACTATTTTAAAATTATACAAGTGTTTGATTTTATCCAAAATTAGTTATGGATGCGAAATATACTCCTCAGTTACCCCAAGCCGGTTAATATTATTAGATTCTATACATCATGCTAATATTAGATTGTCCACAGGAGCGTTTAGGACCTCGCCTATCACAAGTCTCCTTGTTGATGCTGGGGAGTTGCCTTTGAACCTTTACCGAATGTCCTCTTGTTCGGTATTGGTTTAGATTGCAAAGACAGTCTAATTCTTCAGCCTTTCAGACTGCAAGCCTTTTAAGGCACTCAACATATATACTTTGAGTTGCACCCAAAATCTCCTCAACCTTTTGGGTTTCGGGTGAAACAATTATTAAACAGTCTGGATATAATTAGAATTAAGGTGCTCCCATTCAAGGTATCATCAACGCCTCCATGGAAATTACCTGACGTATTTATCTGTAAATACTTGATTGGAGTTGAGAAGAATATGACTGACTTAGAATCCAGGTCTCTTTTTATGGAACATGTTGAAGAACATAGGGGATCGACTTTTTTCTATACTGATGGCTCCAAATCTGGTGCTGGCGTTGGATTTGGAGTACATAATAATGATTTTAATTGTAGAGGTGCACTTCCTCTAACAGCTTCCATATTTACTGCCGAACTGTATGGCATACTAACCGCTATTGAGAGAATAGCTTTGGAAAAGGAGGGTAATTTTACAATTTTTAGTGATGCAGGGAGTGTTCTTCAAGCTTTAGAAGTTTTTAATTCTAGTAGCCCTCTAGTTTTAAAGATTTTAGAATGGCTTTTTATTATTGGACAGAGGTATAACAGTTCGATTTTGTTGGGTTCCAGCACATGTAGGTGTGTCTGGGAACGAGAAGGCAGATTTACTGGCGAAGAATGCGGCATCCGAGTTACTACCAAGGAGGTATCCCATTCCCTGTAATGATTTCCTACCTACCATCAAGAAATTGGTTTTTAATAAATGGCAACAGCACTGGGATATTCTAGATGGCAATAGAATGAGGGAAGTAACAAATATCATATCACCTTGGAGGTATAACATGATACCCCAAAAATGGGAGACGTCTCTTTGTCGTCTCCGTATTGGTCACACACGGTTGACACGAGTATCCACATTAGATGATCCTTGATTTCTGCTGGAATGGGGAAGGAAAAGGAGTCTTCCTGTGTCTTCCTGTTCCACACCTTTGATAGGAAGTGTTGAAGAGGTCTGAGGTGTAGTCTCCCCAAAGGGACAAACTGTTCGAGCGAGGAGAGAGTTCCCAGTAAACTCATCCACTCCCTCGCTGAGCACTTCTGTTTCCTCCAGAATTCTCGGACCTTCTTGAGGCACTTGGTCTGCCTCTCCTGGGAGGGAGAAGCCCGAAAAAGAACTGAATTCAGAACCATCCCCAAACAGAGAATAGTCTGATTCGGGTCGGTCTGAGATTTCTCCCTGTCGATAACGAGACCCAGTTCTTGAGCCATCATGACCGTCTTTTGTAGGTCCTCCAGATATTTCTTTTTCGGTCATGATCTTATCAACCAGTCGTCCAGATAAAAGGATACCCTTATCCCCTCTTGATGCAGCCAGCATGCCACGTTCGCCATTACCCTGGTGAAGACTTGAGGAGCAGTGCTGAGACCGAAGCAAAGTGCCTTGAACTGGAAGCACTTGCCCTGGATCATAAATCTCGGGTATTTCCTAGAAGTCGGATGGATGGGGACGTGAAAATAAGTGTCCTGTAAATCGAGGCACACCATCCAGTCCCCCGGACATACTGCTGCCAGCACAGACTGAGTCGTCTCCATGGTAAATTTCGTCTTTTCGACGAATACGTTCAGCGAGCTGACATCCAGGACAGGTCTCCATCCACCCGAGTTCTTGGGTACCAGAAACAGGCGAGTGTAGATGCCTGGGGAGGATAGATCCAGAACTGGTTCTATCGCTTCCTTGTCCAGCATCTGGTCGACCAGATCCAGAAGGGCCTTTTGTTTCGCCTCATCTGCGTACTGAGCCATTAAGGCTAGAGGAGTATTTGAAAGAGGAGGCTTCTTCAAAAAGGGAATCTTGAATCCTTCCTTGATGACCGAGAGGGACCAGGTGTCCGCCCCTCTTTTCTTCCAAGCCTGCCAGAAAAGTGACAGTCTTGCCCCTATTGTTGTCTGGAGGACTTGCACGATTCGTCCTTCCTCCTGACTCCTGCCTTCCTCTGAAGTCTGATCTCGAAGGAGCCCTACCTCGAAAGGGCTGTTTGAATTTTCTCTCCTCTCTCTTCAGAGATGAAGAAGTGACTGGCAAAGGTTTCCGAGCCGAGCGCGAAAAGAGGTCTTGAGTGACCTTTTGTGCAAGAGAAAGCGTAATATTTCTGACAAAGGCCTCGGGAAAGAGATGCTGTGAAAGGGGGGCATAAAGGAGTTCAGACTTCTGTGCAACAGTCACAGATCTCGAAGCAAAGGAACATAACAGGGCTCTCTTCTTCAAGACTCCTGCCGAAAAAAGGGAAGCCAACTCTATTAGATCCATCCCTCAGAGCTTTATCCATGCATGACACGATACTCGTCAGGTCTTGTGTTCCCTCCATTTGCTCTGTCTTCCTGGCCAGTCTCCCTAGTGACCAGTCCAAAAAACTAAAAACCTCAAACGCTCTAAAAATCCCTTTGACGAGGTGATTAAGTTCAGACATTGACCACATAACCTTCGCCGAGTTAAGGGCATGCCTTCTGGCAGAGTCCACAATACCAGAGAAGTCACCCTGGGAGGAGGCAGGAACTCCCAGACCCAGAGGTTCTCCAGTCTCGTACCACATGCCAGCCTTCGAAGCAAGACTAGCTGGTGGAAAAGAGAAGGTGGTCTTAACCGCTTGTCTACGCTCCTTCATCCATTCGTCCACTTTAGCGAGAGCCTTCTTAGCAGAAATAGAGCGCTTCATCTTGATGAAGGCCGACTGTTTCTTGGCCGCCTTCCTGCTAAATTGTGATTGAGGAGAACGAGGAGCAGAAGGTTGAAACTTCTCCCCATACAGCTCAAGGAGGGAGCGAGAGAGAACCTTGTTGTCGTCAGCCGCGTCCGCAGGCTTGTCTTCATCCTCCGGGACATCATCAAGATCCTGTCCCACCTCTCTTACAGCTTTCTTTCGGGTAGAAGGTTCACCTGAATCCGAAAGAGGAACATCGTAGGATGCGTCCTGAAGAAGAGGGCTGCAAGCACCCTGACACCGAGAACCGCTTGCGTCCTGGCGCCGAGCGCTAGAAGAGTCCTTCAGGCGGTAGGCGGATGCGTCATGGCGCTGAGAGCTGCAATCGTCCTGACGACGAGAAGGGGCATCGTCCTGTCGACGAGAAGCAGGCCGGAATCGTCCTGGAGAAGCAGGCCGGAATCATCCTGACGACGAGAAGCGGCATCGTCCTGGAGAAGCAGGCCGGAATCGTCCTGACGACGAGAAGCAGGCCGGAATCGTCCTGACGACGAGAGCGAGAGGCGGAATCGTTCTGGCGCCGAGAGCGCGAGACGGAATTGTCCTGACGTCGCGAATCGCTAGCGTCTTGGAGGCGAGCAGATGAGGAAGAAGCACGGTGACGTGCCTTTGACAAAGCGCGCAGCGCAGAGGTTCCCTTAGAGGAACTCCGTTCCCTCTTAGAAGCTGACTAATTTACGGGTAAAGAGTCGTCCTTACGTCTGTCCGACTGGGAGGGAGGGCGGCTAAAAGCTTGCACTAAAAAGAAAAGTTGCTCCTGCATAACCGTCATAAACGATTTAGCGACTTTGCTGGATCCTGCAGTTCCGAAGGAGACGGCTGTCGAGTAGCGCTGGTAGAAGGGGAATGATCTTTCGATGGTTTTTCTTGACTTTCGTCCCTTGGTTTCGTCCTCTTCACAGGAACGGTATCCAAATCGTCCTCCGAAGGACAAAGTTCCTGGCTACTAGAACCGGGAGAGTGAGAACGAGACTGTTCATTTCGGTTCCACCTCATCTTAGTCGGTCTCGAAGCCTCATACTGCCATTTGTGTCTGGGAGAGGGATTCGGGGAAGACACCATCACATCCGACACACCTTTTCCGTGGTGGTCAAGAGCAGCCTGGGAAAAAGCAACAGGACTGTCAGAGATGACGGTTGAGCGAGGATACGTACCTCTCACCCCCTTTCGGTCGTCGACGTACCTTCTCCCTTGGTCCTGGGAGCTTGGTAGAGGTCTAAACCTAGAGTAATGACAGGTTCGATCAGTCGCCACCTCCACTGCACTTTCACAAGCACTAACTTCACCCTCACTCTTACCTTTTAAGGCCGCAAGTTGATCTTTAATAGCCTTCAACTCGGCCGCCATCCTGGCGTACTGAGGGTCATCCGCAGATACAGTTCCTGTAGAAGGGGCAGGAGTTACTACCTCAGGGAAAGGATCAACTTCCAAAGAGGAATTAAAGGTTCAATGGAAATATCTAGACTAGGTTCACTAGCAGCTCTCCTTACTTTATCTAGCTCTAATTTGCACACACAGCGCTTCATAGCTAACCAATCTTTCTCATTTAAAATCTCACATTCTTTGCACCTATTATCCAGTGCGCAATCAAAACCCTGCAACCCAAACACACCGTGTGAGGGTCTACCGAGACTTTCGGTAACCTCACCTTGCATTCCTCATTCGCACACACGAAAATGAACTTTCTCACTCATATTAAACAAAACCAAAAAATATCAGAATAAACATAAACACTATTGCCAAATACCCAAATCAATGTACTTCACCAAAAAGAAGTCCGGTACAGCGACACAGGGAAAGCGAAACGAAAAACTCTAATGGCGGACCAACGATGTTGTCGATCTGGCCGGAAGAGATGATCTGAGGAACAGAAAACGGGAATGATTCCAAGTACAGTACCACCCTGTAAGGGTTGTTAACCACACAACCACCACACGGCGGTTGCCGCGTTTTTTGAAAAATTCTGCCGAACCTCAGAGACTAAGCTATACAGTGTATATATAACTGCCAGTTAAGTTCTATTCATAAAAACTAGAGCTCAAAAAGCAGGAAATGATTAAAATAAGGGATGCAGTTAATGATAGTGAATGCCATCCAGAAGAGAACTCTATAATTTACCCAAAGTTCTCATGGAGGGAGATTTCCCACAAACCATTAATGCCAGCCACAATTCTCCTCAAAGGAAACGGGTGGTTAATTTTTTTATTCTATATTGTATTATGAAACTGTATATCCTTATATATAACATTATCAATCTTTAGAAAGTGTTTGTGTGGAACAAAGATTTTCCTTTATTTCTGTAGCAAATTTTTTTTAAGAGCATTATACTCTTATACAGAGGTATCACTGTACCTCATAACATTGCATTCGCTGCCTCCATTTGCCACATCTTTTATTGCATGATTTTTATGAATAGAACTTACCTGGCAGTTATATATATATAGCTGAGTCTCCGACTGCGGCAGAATTTAATCGAAAATCGCGGCAACCGCCTTGTGTTGGTTGTGTGGTTAGATGGTTAACAACCCTTACAGGGTGGTACTTGGAATCATTCCCGTTTTCTGTCCCTCAGATTATCTCTGCCGGCCGGATCGACAACATCGTTGGTCTGCCTTTCAGAGTTTTTTTCGGATCGCTTTCCCTTCATCGCCTTTTTGGACTTCGTTTTTGGTGAAGTACACTGTGTTGGGATTTGGCAATCGTGTTGTTTTTTTTGTCTTTTTTCCTTTATTATCATGAGTGAGAAAATTCATTATCGTGTTTGTGCGAATGATATTTGCAAGGTGAGGTTGCCGAAAGTTTCGGTTGACCCTCACACTATCTGTATGGGTTGCAGGGGGTTTGAATGTGCTTTAGATAATAAGTGCAAGGAATGCGAGGTTTTAAGTGATGATGATTGGTTAGCTATGAAGCGCTATGTGCGCAAACTCGAGATTGCTAGAGTTAGAAGAGCTAAATCAAAGTCAAAGTCTGCTAGTGAGCCTACCTTAGATTTATCTATTGACCCTTTGCTTGTAACTCCTTTGGAAGGTATTCCTTCCCCAAATGTAGTGGCTCCTGCCCCTTATACAGGATCTGTGCCTACGGATGACCCTGGGAATGCTAAATTAGCTGCTGAATTGGAGGCCGTTAAAGCACAGTTGGAGGCCTTTAAAGGTAAGGGTGTAGGTGAAATTAGTGCTTGTGAAAGTGCAGTGGAGGTGGCGACTGATCGAATCTGTCATACCCCTAGGTCTAGACCTCTACCAAGCTCACAGGACCAAGGGAGAAGGTACGTCGAAAGCCGAAAGGGGGTGAGAGGTGCTTATCCTCGGTCAGTCGTCGCCTCAGACAGTCCTGTTGCGATCTCCCAGGCTGCTCTTGACCGCCGTAGGAAAGGCGTGTCGGATACGTTTGTGTCTTCGCCTGATCGTTCTCCCAGACGTAATTGGCGTTACGAATCAAGACCAATGAAGAGAGGGTGGAACCGGGACGTGCAGAGACCCTGATCCTTCGGAAGACGATTTCGATGTTCCTGTTAAAAGGGCGAAACAGAGAGTCCTTAGCCCAGTTAATCCTGCTAGACTCCCTACTACTTCTCCCAGCGCTCCCAGTCAAGCCGTACGACAACTGCCGTCTTCGGCACCGCGAGAGCCAGCGGAGGTTGCTAAAGCTTTCATGGTTGTTATGCAGGAACAACTTTCATCGTTAGTTAAAGCTTTCAGCCACCCTTCTCAGTCCGTCAGACGTAAGGACGTCTCTTTGCCTGTTAAGAGATCTTCTTCTAAGAGAGATTTTAGTATCTCTCCCAAGAAACCTCTGCGCACTTCGTTGGCCGTACGACAACGCACACCCTCTTCATCGGCACGCTGCCAGGAATTTCCTTCCCCCCTCTCCCGGCGCCAGGACGATACTGCCTCTCGTTCTCGGCGCCGTGACGGTTCCGTTTCCCTTTCGAAACGCCTGGATGTTACTGCCTCGTTTCTTAGGAAACAGGATGAATGCAGTCTGCATTTTCAAGGCGAAGGCTGCCTGCATCTTCAGGACGCTTCCGTTTCTCGTCATCGTGACGATACCGCCTCTCGTCATCGTGACGATACCGCCTCTCGTCATCGTGACGATACCGCCTCTCGTCATCGTGACGATACCGCCTCTCGTCATCGTGACGATACCGCCTCTCGTCATCGTGACGATACCGCCTCTCGTCATCGTGACGATACCGCCTCTCGTCATCGTGACGATACCGCCTCTCGTCATCGTGACGATACCGCCTCTCGTCATCGTGACGATACCGCCTCTCGTCATCGTGCCGACTGGATGTTAGCGGCGCTCAGCGCCAGGATTCAAACAGCTCTCGCTGCCAGACTGCTGGCAGCCCAACTCTTCGAAGATATTTCGGAAGAGGAAGAAAAACCTGCCGACTCTTCTAGTGATTACAAGGTTCTTTCTCGCTCTCTTTTGGAACTTTATGGGGAGGAATTTCAACCTTCGGCCCCTCGTTCTCCTCAGTCTCAATTTACCAGGAAGAAAGCTACTAAGTCTTCGGCCTTCATCAAAATGAAACTTTCAATTTCGGCCAGGAAAGCTCTCGCTAAAGTGGATGATTGGATGAAGGAACGGAGACAAGCTGTCAAGACCACCTTTTCTTTTCCACCGTCTCGGCTCGCTTCCAAGCCGGTATGTGGTATGAGACAGGGGAACCTTTGGGGTTAGGAGTGCCTTCCTCCTCCCAAGGTGACTTCTCGGCTCTTGTGGACTCGGCAAGAAGGCATGCTTTAAACTCTGCCAAGGTGATGTGGTCATGTTGGAGCTTGATCACCTCGTCAAGGGAATTTTCAGGGTTTTCGAGGTTTTCAGCTTCCTGGACTGGTCTCTCGGGACTCTGGCCAGGAAGTCTGAACTCCTGGAGGACACGAAGGACCTGACGAGTATCATGTCCTGCATGGACAAAGCTCTAAGGGATGGAGCTAATGAATTGGCTTCCCTTTTCTCAGCAGGGGTCTTAAAGAAGAGGGCCCTTTTGTGCTCCTTCACCTCTAGATCTGAGACTGTTGCCCAGAAGTCGGAGCTACTTTACGCCCCTTTTTCACGTCATCTTTTTCCTGAAGCTCTGGTCAGAGATATCTCCCTTTCTCTAGCTCAGAAGGCTACTCAGGACCTTTTGTCTCGGTCGGCTAGAAAGACCTTACCTGTTGCTCCTGCTCCTCTGAAGAAGGAGGAGAAGAAGTTTCAACACCCCTTTCGGGGCAAGATCTCCTCGAGAGCGGATTTTAGGGGGAGAAGACAAGAGTCAGGGCCAAGGACCAGCAGGGGTGCGTTTAGGCCCCGGTCCAAAAAATGAGATGGAAGTCCTCCAGACACCAGTAGGGGCAAGACTGTCTCGTTTTTGGCAGTCTTGGAAAAGGAGAGGGGCGGACACCTGGTCCCTCTCAGTCGTCAAGGAAGGTTACAAGATCCCCTTTTTAAAGAAACCACCTCTCTGACTCTTCCCTAGCCTTAGTGGCTCGGTACACCGACGCGGGGAAACGAGAGGCTCTTCTGGAGCTAGTCGACCAGGTGTTGGTCAAGGGAGCAATAGAGCCAGTTCAAGACCTCGCCTCCCCAGGCTTTTACAATCACCTGTTTCTGGTTCCCAAGAACTCGGGTGGATGGAGACCAGTCCTAGATGTCAGCTCTCTGAACGCCTTCGTGGAGAAAACAAAGTTCTCCATGGAGACGACTCAGTCAGTGCTAGCTGCAGTTCGTCTAGGAGACTGGATGGTTTCTCTTGACCTGCAGGACGCTTATTTTCACGTCCCCATTCATCCGTCTTCGAGGAGATATCTGAGGTTTGTGTTCCAGGGCAAGTGCTTCCAGTTCAGGGCACTTTGCTTCGGTCTCAGCACAGCTCCCCAAGTTTTCACCTGACTAATGGCGAATGTGGCAGGCTGGTTACACCAGGAGGGATAAGGGTCTCCTTCTATCTAGACGACTGGCTGATCCGGTCACAGTCGAAAGAGAAATGTCTGGAGGACCTAATGAAAACTTATACGATCACTCAGGACCTGGGACTCATCGTCAACTGGGGGAAGTCTCAGACCGAGCCGAATCAGACTATTCTCTATTTGGGGATAGTTCTGAATTCAGTTCTTTTTCAGGCTTCTCCCTCCCAGGAGAGGCAGACCAGTTACCGGGACAAAGTCAAAGACTTTTTGAGGAAGCAGGATTGCTCAGCGAAGGAGTGGATGAGTCTGCTGGGAACTCTATCCTCCCTGGAGCAGTTTGTCCCTTTGGGGAGACTGCACCTAAGGCCTCTGCAACACTTCCTTGCAAAGGTTTGGAACAGAAAGATCCAGGAGGACACTTTTTCTTTTCCCATTCCGACAGAGATCAAGGATCTTTTAATGTGGTGGCTGGACCCAGCTCTGTTGGGAAAAGGGATCTCCTTGTTCAAGAAGAACCCCGACCTAGTGTTATTCTCAGACGCGTCCGAGTCAGGCTGGGGAGCAACACTAGGGAACAAAAAGGTCTCAGGTATTTGGGAAGGGAGTCAGGTCAGTTGGCATATCAACAGGAAGGAATTGATGGCCATTTTGTTAGGGCTCAAGGCCTTCAAAACCTCGGTGTCGGGAAAGACTGTGGAGATCAATTCCGACAACACCACAGCTCTCGCGTACATAAGGAAGCAAGGGGGAACTCACTCCCTCTCTCTGTTCTCAACTGCGAGAGAGCTTCTCCTCTGGGCGAACGAGAACGAGACCCAGCTGTTGACAAGGTTTGTTCAAGGGCAGAGAAACATCAGGGCAGACATGCTCAGCAGGAGGGGACAAGTCCTTCCTACAGAGTGGACTCTCAACCCGCATGTATGTCGGAGCCTCTGGAAGTTGTGGGGCAGACCAGTAATAGACCTTTTTGCCTCCGGTCTAAACAAGAGGATCCCCAACTACTGCTCCCTAGTCCCGGACGAGGAAGCTGTTGCAGTGGACGCCTTCTTGATGGATTGGACGGGGCTGGACATGTATGCCTTTCCCCCGTTCAAGATCATCAATCTGGTTGTCAGGAAATTCGCTCTCCTCGATTCGGGACGAATGATCCTAGTGGCTCCATTCTGGCCTGCGAGGGAATGGTTCACCGAAGTGGTAGGGTTGCTGGTGGACTTTCCAAGAAGACTCCCGGAAAGTCCAGATCTTCTCAGACAACCCCACTTCGAGAGATTTCACCAAAACCCCGTCGCTCTCAATCTGACTGCCTTCAGACTGTCGAGAAGCTCGTTAGATCTCGAGGTTTTTCGGCACAAGCGGCGAAAGCTATTGCCAGGGCAAGGAGGATCTCTTCTCAAAGAGTCTATCAGTCAAAGTGGGAGATCTTTAGAGCTTGGTGCAGGAGGCGCAAGGTTTCCTTGTCCTCTACCTCTCTAAGCCAGATTGCAGACTTTCTTTTGTACCTCAGGCAGGATGCTAAGCTGGCTGTATCTACCATTAAAGGATACAGGAGCATGCTCTCAACCGTCTTTAGGCATAGAGGCTTAGAGTTATCTCAGAATAAGGACTTGCAGGACCTCATTAGGTCTTTTGAGACAACGAAGCAGGTGCACTTAAGACCCCCTTCTCGGAACCTGGATGTGGTGCTTAAGTTTTTGTGCTCCAGGAAGTTTGAGCCTATCTCGCAAGCTTCTCTGCAAGATGTGACTAAGAAAACCCTCTTCCTTTTGTCTCTAGCGACTGCCAGGAGGATCAGCGAGGTCCAGGCAATTGAGAAGCGTGTAGGCTTCACCCTAAATGGAGCGGTTTGTGCCTTGAGGTTCGACTTTCTCGCGAAGAATGAGAACCCTTCGAAACCCTGGCCCAGGACTTTTGAAGTCCCTAACCTCACGAATCTAGTAGGTCAGGAACAGGAAAGCCTCCTCTGCCCAGTTAGGCCTCTCAAGGCTTATTTGGCCCACACTAAGAGCGTGAGGGGTGCTTCCAACTCCTTATGGTGTTCGGTGAAGGATCCTCAAAAACCCCTGTCAAAGAACGCTTTGTCCTTTTTCCTGAGGGAAACTTAGGGAAGCCCACCTCTTTTGTGAGGAAGAAAACTTCGCCCTGTTAAAAGTACGGGCTCACGAAGTAAGGGCCATTGCTGCTTCGTTGGCATACCGGAAAAATATGTCAGTTAAGCAGATCATGGACGCAACGTTCTGGAGGAGCAACTCTGTCTTCGCTTCTCATTACCTCAGAGAGGTAAGAGTGGACTATGACAAGTGTTATACCTTGGGCCCATACGTAGCTGCGGCTTCTGTATTAGGCAAAGGAGTTACTACCCCCACTCAACCTTAGTTTATGTACTTGTATATGGGTTTGTGTTTTTTGTGGTTGTCTGAGGTCCTCGTCTTGTGGTACGGTTCCCTCAGTCCAGATAGATAGTTTATATCTATTTCTGCAAGGTTAGATGGTTAGCTTTAGTAAGGTTGCAGGTTTTTTATATGGGAAGGTAGTTTTCTGAAGTCTAGTCAAGTTGTTGGTCCTACCCCTTTGACAGACTCGATTGAGTTGTTTGCAGCGTAGCAGGTCTACTCCTGGCTAAACACTCCTAAGGGAAAGCGACTCTAGAGGCAGTTACCTTTGAAGTCAGCTACCTTAGCAGGTAAGGAATCAAGGTGTTTGTTCTCCTACAACTCTTTTGTTGTTTCCCCAACTATGTTTTTCTGTCTGTTTCCCTCCTCCAAATGTGTGAATCAGCTATATATATATATAACTGCCAGGTAAGTTCTATTCATAAAAATGGAGTTTTTATGATAAAACAAAGTTTTATGAATACTTACCTGGCAGTTATATATATATTTTAAAGCCCACCCACCTCCCCTCAGGAGACAGGTCGGGCAAAGATAATCTGAGGGACAGAAAACAGGAATGATTCCAAGTACCACCCTGTAAGGGTTGTTAACCATCTAACCACACAACCACCACAAGGCGGTTGCCGCGATTTTCGATTAAATTCTGCCGCAGTCGGAGACTCAGCTATATATATATAACTGCCAGGTAAGTATTCATAAAACTTTGTTTTATCATAAAAACTCCATTTTTCAAACATGGATTACTTAGGGAACTGAATTCTTCCACTGTGATATTTTTGGTACATACAATCAAAAGTTGCATGGATATGTGCTTTATAACCTATATAAAAATTTGCACATTTCAAATAAGTTCTAGTATTTGTAAACTTAAGTGTGTGTTTTTCATAGATGTAATAGGTTATTCAGTTTCTTTCCATTTTCACTTGTAATGAACAAATAATTATAGTATGCGAGTTGCTTGGATATTAAGTACATTAGTTTTAACTCTAGATTAAACCTACAAGTAGTATTGGTAGTAGGCTGGTCTTTAAATCTGTAGTTGTTTGCTTAACTTTTATTTTGGCAGTTTAACTTTATTTAAGAGAGGTAGTTCTCCAGAGTTGGAAAATTGATTAATCTGTACTCTAATCTTGGCACTTGAGTACACAAGTTAATCATACACCAATGCAAAGTTTAATAATTTTACATTAGATATGGCATGTCTAATGGCTGAACACATAAGTGCTGCTAAGATAACTTTGAAAGTAGAGAGTAATGTCCTGGTCCCATGGCTCCCACACCACATACAGTCCCCTATTCACCACAGGAACCACTAGAATTGATTGAAATACATCCTCTAAGTACTTGGAGACTCGTACATATAGTATAGGCATCATTTTTCTAAAATGTGTTATAAAACTGCAACAAAGGCCTTCAACATAATATCTAATCCTTTTAAAATTAGTGGGAGCATGTTATACAATTTTTGAGGCTGCAATTGTTCCTATACTACAACTTTAATAGGAGTATGACCTCAGGCAAACCCATACTTAGCTCTCAGGTTTTTATGGTTAGGAAAGATTTAAGCATTGAAAATCAAATTTGAAAGCTTGGCTCCAACAAATTTATAACCATCCATAACTAGTGTTGGCAACCAAGTGTAGTTCATCAGTACAGGTATAGGGGTAATCTTTTCTCAGGGTGCCAACCACTTATGATTTTGCTTTTAGGTTTGTAATAGTCAATTAAGTTTGAAAACCAGATTTTAGTTGTCTGCTACCTTTATATCATATTTTCCTGAATGTTACAATATCTCTGACACTAGATTCACATACTATTAAGTCATGCACTGTTTTTACAGATCCTGCCCTGGACACAGTACCTCAATCTCCCAAGGAATTACAGAAGTCCATCTTTGTTAGTGGTCAAGACCCCCAGAAAATCCAAATACTTTTTAAGAGCCGTCTTTTTACGGGTTACATCCAAATGAAGCAAAGTAAGACATTGTAGTGAAAAGTATTGGGCTTGATTCAAGACTTGTAATGTATTGGTTTAGATATATTTTGTTTCACAGTTCCTTAGTTTTCCTTCAACCTGCTAACATTCTTTAAACTAAATGATGGTGTTTGGGCAGTTAAAGTTGTAGCACATAAATTTTTTGGTATTTAGAATTCACGTATGCTGGGCGTATTTAATATATAAGTAGATGGATTATTAAGAAGAAAAATGTAACAAAGAAATTTAACATTACTGATTAGTAAAAAAAAAAATCATAGTAGTTTAGACAGTTCTTGTATTATGTCAAATGGGCAATAAGGAGTTGTATACTGTATTGAATTTGAATTCTTGAAAATCTTGTAACTATCAATACTAGACCTTAGTCTTCACAACTATTAATTGCAAATAATCTGCTGGATTTACACATTAATCCAAATTTTAAGCTTCAAATTGGGCTTCACATGCTTGATGATGATCACAATTCCCAACAAAGATTGTCCATAGATGGCCCCTTGTCAGTATTTGGGTACTTGATTAATGATGAAATTTTCGTCACTTGAATGCATGAAATAAAAATTTTCATGAAGCTGAAAAATTAGTTTAACGTGTAATTTAAAGGACAACATTTTTATGAAGGAAATTTAAACCTGTTATGTGAAGGTCCCTACTAGTATTTTCATATGCCTATTGTTTTAAACTAAGGAGTAAATCTAGAATTGGGTTGTAAAATCTGCCTTGAAAGTATATTGTAATTGAACTTTTAAGTTCTGGGATATATTTGTGTATAAAGTATTTATGAAAGATACAAATATCACAAATTTTAATATTATTATTTCTCCTAGCTGTACAAACCTAGTATGGGTAAGATTTTGGTGACAAGCTGGAAACAGCCAATGAAGAATCATCAAGGTTCTGGCAGCCACCGCCCAATGGCCACTGGTGGTACAGGTCTGCCAACGTGCACACCCGTCATTTTGCATGGGACTTTAAGGGTGTATAAGGCAGGAAATAAAACCTAAAACACTTAGGTTTGTATCATCATCTCCTATGCCTATTGACGTAAAGGGCCTCGGATAGATTTCGCAAGTCGTCGTCTATCTTGAGCTTTTAATTTAGTACTTCTCCCTTCATCATCTCCCTCTATGTGCTTCATAGTCCCCAGCCATGTATGCCTGGGTCCTCCAGCTCTTTTAGTGCCTTGTGGAGCCCAGTTGAACGTTTGGTGAACTAACCTCTCGAGGGGTGCTTAGAGCATACCAACCCATCTCCATCTATCCCTCATGATCTCATCCAAATAAGGCATTCGAGTAATCTCTCATAGTTTCATTTCTAATCCTGTCCTGCCATTTAACTCCCAATATGCTTCTGAGGTCTTTATTTTAAAGTCTACTAAATCTATTGGAGATTGTTTCATTGTCATATCATGACTCATGTCCATAGAGTAACACCTATCTCGCTAAGCTCTGATATAGTCTGATTTTTATATGCAATTTCAGTCGATTTGATTTCCAAGTTTAACTTAACGTAGCCATTGTCTGATTTGCTTTTCAATCTTCCACTAAACTTCAATTCTAAAGACCCTGTATAGGAGATCAGGGTTCCTAAATACTTTAATGATTCTACCTCATTAATCCTTTCTCTTTCCAATTACATTTAATCTACCATTGCATACTCCATTTTCATCTACTGTTTTCTATTTATCTTCAGCCCAACCTCATATTATATTCCATGCATTCTAGTAAGCAAGCGTTGCAAATCCTGTGGTGTTCTGCTAACAAGGACAGTATCATTAGCATACTCAAGGTCTGCTAAATTCCTATCACCAATCCAGTGCAATCCTTCTCCCCCATCTGACTATCTACACATTACAAAATCCATGAGGAGGATAAACATAGGCGACTGCACATTCCCTTGGATTATTCTACTGTTCACTGGTAATTCATTTGATAAGACTCCATTAACTTGAACTTTGCACTTGCTATGCTCATGAAAACACACAATCAAATTTACATATCTAAGAAGTATTCCATAATGATGCAGGACTCTCCACAAAATTGGTCAGTGCACACTATAAGGCTTTTTCAGTCAACAAATGCCATCAGAAGGGGATTTCATTATTCTGTGCATTGCTGTACATGTCTCCAAATAAAAATTTGGTCAATACAACTAATACCTTTTGTAAACAATGCTTGTTAGTCTATCTTTTCATCAATCTTACTCTCCAGTCTCTTTAGAATAATCCTACCTTATATTTTCATAACTGACATAAGTGTTATGCCTCTGTAATTACTGCAATCAGTCAGGTCTGGTTTTTTTTTTTCCACCAACACTCCTAACTCCCATTCACCAGGTTTTGCCTCTTCATTCCACATCCTACAAAATCTTGCAAGTAGTCTGGGAGTTGCTTCATTTTTGTCCAGTATCATCTTGGCAGATATTCCATTGAATCCTGGGCCTTTCCATCTCAAGTTTTTTTTTAGGATAGCTTCGATGTCAAACGCACTGAATTCATTCATGGGCACATCAAGTCTTCATCAGCTTTAGATATATAAATCAAATTATTCCCTTCATATCTCCTATTCATGACCTCACTAAAGTATTCCATCCAACATTGTCTATCTTCATCTTCTGTTTCTATAACAGAGCTATCTCTTTTTGATGGGTATATGTTGCTGCTTCTTTGCCCCAGTTGTTTTTATTAATAATTCCATGAGCAATTCTTATACCATAGCCCAGTTAGCCTCATCTGCTTTACTCTAATTATTCTCTTCAGTCATTCCTGGCTTTTCCTTTTGACAACACCATCATTACTGGAATACTCAGCATGCTCGGCCTTGTAATTTTCATTACTTCCTCAAAAAATTTCAACAATTAATTTGTCTTTGTCTCCTCCCAAGTATCATTTGATATCTATGGCTTTCTTCTTGTCACTACGTATCCCAAGACTTCACTACCAACTGACCGAGATAGGTTCTTAATATCAAACCATTCTTCATTGTCTGTTCTTTGTCTCTTGAAGTTTCATAAGACTGCAAATCGATTCCTACATTCAATTGCAAATGTTTCTCTGTGCTTCTAAAAGCTTAGTTGTATCAAACCTAGGTCTTCTATCTTTCTTTCTGTCGGGTTCTTTGTTTTAATTTCAGTGTGGCAATGAGGAGCTGGTGATCACTATAAATATCTGCACCTCTATAGCTTTTTAAGTTTTTCAGTCCTCCTCCTCTTTATTAATGGCAAGGTTTGTATAGCTGGGAAAAAATATAAATTACTTTAAAAATGTGTAATTTGTTCCTACGCATACAAATCATCGTCCTTTAATAAGGGCATCATCCTTAGGAAGGAGGAAGTCCTGCTCGCCCAACTGGCTAGACCCTTCGGGTTGCGATGCTCAGTCTGGAAAGGAGAAAAGAGCAAAGGATCCTTGTATCTCCTGACCCCAGGTTGAATGTCCTGCGTCACGGACCAGGAAGTTTTTCACGAACCTATTTTCCGTGGGAAATTATGTTCCTGTTGGGGGTTCATATAAGTACGGTATTGGGTTTGCCTTAATTGTCATACTCCCTTTTGTGAGAAGTGTGCTCAACTGTATCAGTGTCCGGTTTAGCTCCATAGCGTTGTTGTAGCTTATTGGAAATGTGCCTTCCTGGCTAACTACAAGACTGGGATGCGAGACCTCAAGCTTGCTATATTCCTGTAGTGACTGCAATACCTATAGGGGGAGCCTATAGGTCTAAATACCGAGTCATCCCAAGTACTAGCTTGGGTGGAGAGGGGGTTTAGGCAGTCTCTAGGGCATGTCACTGTCCTTTGCCTCTGCCATTTATGAGTAACCTTTAAAATGGCTGATCCCAAGAGATGCTGGATATCTCCAACCATTAAGTAACAGCCAGTTCACTGTGTTGTAGTATCTGTTCATGTGCAGCTCGCATAGTAGGTCGGACCATGTTAGCTCTCTCGGAACTTCCTTTATGATACTGAAAAGGTCAAGTTACTATTTGGCCATGTTGGTGCTACCATAATTATTTGGTGATTGGGTGTAACAATGGCTCTACTCATTACCCTCCTTAGGAGACAAAATGGAAGGAAGGCATAGATGTCGAGGCCGTCTCACGGATGTTGGAATAAGTTCTTAATGCTGTTAGGTGTTTAATAACCTTCAGTTTGTTATTTAGGAGAGTTCCAAAAATGTCTGCTGTCGGGGTCTGAGCCTGCAATCTCACTACGGAGACTCGAATTGTCTATGATCACGTTCAGTTTTCTTAGAATGAAACTAGCTGTAAGGGTTACTGCATTGTCCCCTAACCATAAGTGTATCTTAAAACCCAACTAGCAGAGGGTTTGTGAGACTGATTTGCACCCTACTTGTTGACATAGCCACTACAGTGGAGTTTTCACACATCAACATTGAGTGCCCCCCTTTTTATATCTTGGAAGTGGATCAAAGCCAGGTATGCTACCTGTTGTTCCAACATGTTTGACATATTTTCTCTAGGACCTGAAGAGGTGGTGTTTAAAATGTGCGATCCCCCATCCCTCTGGATGCATCTGAGAAAAGAATAAGCTCTGGAGAGAACCTGCAAGGAGGAGCCTGCTAACAGCTTATCCTGAAGCCACCAGGATGGGTCCTCTTGACTAACTGTTACCCACACTAGGACATATGTATTCCCCTATGTCCTCATACACCTGACAACACTGAGATTCCCCAACAATTCTTCTTCACCGAAGCCGTTAACCACTTCACTTAAATTGTTCAGTGGCCACTTTCCTCTTGGTAAGGATAGAAGAGACTTTAGCTTTGGTAAGCAGCTCTTCTAGGAGAAGGATACTCCAAAATCAAAACATTGTTCTCTAGTCTTGGGTAGTGCCATAGCCTCTCTACCATGGTCTTCCACTGTCTTGGGTTAGTTCTTTTGCTTGAGGGTACACTCAGGCACACTATTGTCTTATTTCTCTTCATTCTACTCTGTTAAACTTTTCATAGTTTATATAGGAAATATTTATTTTAATATTAATTGCTCTTAAAACGTTATTCATCCTTGTTTCCTTTCCTCACTGGGCTGTTTTCCCTGTTGGAACCCCTGGGCTTATAGCATCCTGCTCTTCTAACTAGAGTTTTAGCTTAGCAAGTAATAATAATAATAATCTGACCTCTGCCACCATCTCGTCTCAAGAACCCACTGCACAGAATGAAGGTGTAATCTCCTCTGTATGGGACCAGACATTCTAACGAAGACTGATGTCCAAGCAGTCTGTCAGTGGTTGGCTGTGAGGGATTAGTGTGTCAAGGAGGTTGCGACTTCCTTCAACTTTTGCAGCCTGACCTGCAATGGGAAGACTTTGTCTTGGACTGTCTACCCTCATTCCCAAGTAGACAAGTTGCTAACATGGAGCGAGAACAGAACAGACGAAGAGATTATCTGGATCACTATATCCTAACAATACTTGAAGGATGCTTTTGAGAGGAACAAGCTGGGACTCTTGACTCCACCAGTAAAAGCCAGTCTTTAGATATCGAAGTCTTATTCCCAGCATGTATACTTGGGTAGATACCAGTCTGAACACTTAAAGGGCTGTGGATAGTCTGAAACAGAAAACTCTGGTATTTTCTCGTTCCCAGTAATGGACCAAAGGTGTTTCCTTCTGTTCCAATAGATTGGAATTTGGAAGTAGTTCCTTTAGGTCTGTGGACAGCAAAATGTCGTTCAATTTTATTGCCTAAAGGACAGTGTTGGGGATCTCTATCTTCAACTTAATTTTCAGAAGAAAGTCATTTAGATGGGACACGTCAATGACTGGTCCCCCACCTCCTGATGGCTAATGTAATACAAACAGGTTGCTTTATGTCTTTATCACCTCCCAAAGTGGTCTTTGACATAACCGCTCAAATGTGTGTGGTCATCAGTGCTTAATGAGTTGGTGAACGGGAGGCAATATCTGACACGAAGGACCTCTTCTAGGCGAGGTTTTGCCCCATGGAATTGCCACGTATCCACTGACTACAAGTATTCCCCCCAGGTAGTGACATGGGGATTGCCACATCTGACATGGTCCTTTTCTGCCTCTCCTTCACCTGCCATGAGGTCTGCAGTAAAAAGGGTTGACCCTGTTCACTTGTTCTCCAGTATTGGGGAGGATCGTTGTCAAGCAATCTCTTGTGGGTGGCTGATGGAAAGTGTCAGCTCTCCTGAGGGTGGCTGATTGAAAGTGTCAGCTCTCCTGAATAAGGAATCTCGACTCTCCGCCTTCCTATACTACTACCTCCACTTCTTAAGGTGGAAAGAGGAAGGTACTCTACATTAGTGGGGCTATTTAAGACAAAGTCTTTAGACCATATGTCCGAAAAACTTTTTGACCACTGCATCTTGGTATTTTAGTACCCAGTTGCCCCATTGGTAAGCACACTAGTGAACTAAAAATTCCACCACATTCGCTCCCAAAAGGACAAGCTGTTCATATTTGTGTATCGTAGGATCCGCAAGATTCTCTGACAACGCTAAATATGATAGCATTCCAGACCAGTGGTCGAGCAGAGGAGGGATGCAATGCTAATATTGCCACTGGCTCCATGTTCAAGACCTTTGAGGCTGAGAAAACAGAGTTGTAAGAGCTTCTCTGTTGACACCCCTGGCGTCAGGGTTGCTACCTCAAGGTCTGAGGAGAAATATGGGCTCCCTCTGTCATTGAGAACTAACTTGGTTTCCAAAAAACAGGAGGAATTAACTGCTTTCAGGGTGTCTTTATTAGTGGGGACATGTCCGTAAACTTATAACTAGTCTTCTCCATTTCTTGTTTCTTCCTAAAAAATTAATCTATGGAGGTTTGCCTTCCAGAAAAAGTGACATTCGGAGCGTCGCCCAATTGATTGACGAGAACCAATACCCTCTGGAAAGAATATTCCTTTTCAGGTTCATTAGACTCCAGAGGTCTGACCTTGACGTCTTCCTGACAGCACTCAATTGGTTCAGGGTTAACTTGACCTCTAATGTGGAGTGGCATTGGGTACTGTAACTTACTGAAATTACTGTGGGTGCAGATCACATTTTAGAGCCAAACTGCTCAAGTCCATGCTGCCAATTTATTCAGGATACTAAAGACTTTGGGCTCAGGTCTTTCACCACCTCTTCATTACTTGACTCTGCTCTACACGCTCCACTTCAAATATCTGTACTTGGCTTGACACTGCTTTCCAAGATTTTACTTTACTAGATCTTCTCAGCTTTATGAACATTATCTCACAAACTGTGTCTGGCTATGTCTCCTCCTCTCCACCACTTAGTTCAGGATTGTTCAGCTCCCATTTTCTTCAAGACATCAATTCTAATGCTTTCTCTCCTTTGGAAAAGCGAGAGAGGGAAGGAAAAAAATCTTGTTCAGATAGAGGGGCCTTAGACTTGAAAGGGGATTTTGGGTCCAGACACTGTTGATACCCCTCTCTCTGGATTAGACGTCCTTCTTGAGCAAAACACATTCGGTACTCTCCCTTAATCTTTTGCCAATTTTAGATCTGCAGGGTTTGGAACATCTCATTTTGCAGAGGAAAGACAAATAGCTTTGATAAGCGCTTTGTCTTTAGTGCACAGCTATGATCAGGTAAAATCCCTTGGAAAGGGACTGGAAGGGCACCCGATGGTGGGCGATTGTTCATAGAGAACTTATAGGCATCCTCAAGATGCTTTCTCTCCCTAGCTCATGCTCTGTCTGGTGGAAGTGTTTGTTTCTTTGAAGGAAGGCAAAACTGATCATATTTTAGAGATGAGTAGCTGTGAATAATACGCTCGTGGATGATGATTCTTAGTCGCATGCTGCTTTGTGGCACGTTTCATTAACTTGCGCGATGTTCTTTGCTCACATCTGGGCTCTCACCTACTTTGTGGTGACACATTACTGACTGATGTGAATGTTGGTGTGGTTAACCTTGCACCAAGACTTTATTAAGGTTCAAAGCGCACACGCTCATAGGAATATAGTTTCGTGCTTCATTGATCTGTGTGCCAGACCTATACGCTCAACTAGGCTAAAGCTGGAAATGCTGCTTACAACGTTCCAAGAGGAATAAGAGAAAATTCTAACCTCCATCATTAGAGATGTGACCAGATTGTGGAATGATATTGGTGAAACCTCGACTTCAAACTTGCAATGAAAGTTGAACAGGCTGACATGAGTGTTGTCTTCCTAATTTGACATATAGCCTATTTAAATGTTGTTACGAATTTTAAGAAGTTATATTTTTATTCTCGTAGTTTCTCCTTTCCCAGTTGGAGCCAAAAAAAGCCCTTGGATTATAGCATGCAGATTTAACAACTAAGGTTGTAGCTTACCTAGCAATAATAATTTTCTCCTAAATAGCAGAGAAGTCTGGTTGGGGACCTCTGGTAGTGGTTTCACACGCCCAAGTTATTATACTGACACACTATAAGGGTGAGCGAGCTGGGTATATTCCTGGCATTCCATCCAACTTCTTTCTCTGGTATATTTAGCAGTATTTTTACCTTAGAAATGGTGCTTTAAGGAGCATTTCGTGGAGCGACACAGGTTAAGCCCAGAAATAGATTTTTTTCCTTCGTCAAAATCCCTTTATGACAACCCTAAATTGTGCTCAATTATCATATATACTAAATAAAATAAAACTCCAGATATATCTCTAATGTGAAATTCTTTTCAGGAGCAGATAAATTGGGAGAGCTAAAATGCTTTGCTACCCAGTGCTATATGTGGTGAGGAGAGTTTCCACAAGAGCTAGTTTCTCAAAAACCTATGGTCTTTTTATCATGACAGGAATTACATCTGCTAGACTGGAAGTAGCACATGGTGAGGGTTTTTTCTTTTGAAATATTGATTATTTTGTAACTACTACAGCCATAGTTTTGAATTATAGTCTGTATAGGGAGTTATGAGTAATAAATACAATTTCAAATAAACATCGTGGGGAAAAGGAACAGGATAATATAATTTGCCAAGTATTACAAAATTTCAAATACTTTCAGGAATGCAATATTTGACATTCAAAATTAAATATGCTTTTAGTATATGTATCTTCTGATACAGTTCTTTAATTAGTCTTTTGAAGTGAAACCAAATTAAAACCACATTAGATTTTATTGATGCAACTTTTCAAATTTATTAATAAGTAAAACTCATCTTACTGTCTTTAAAGTATATATAGTACCTGAAACATATTAACAGGTAGTACAGTATAAAAATAACATAGTATTTAAAAATAATCCTGTTAATCACCATCTTTACCCATTTTTATACTATTTCAACATAATGCTCATCATTTTATACTATTTCAACATAGTGCTCTTCATGTGATGTTACACACTGCTGCTCTTTTCAGGACCCACTACAGTTTACTTACACACTGCTTCTCTTTTCAGGACCCTAGTATGCTGTGCCTTGTTTAAGGATTTTGCATTGGGTACTGTAACTTACTGAAATTACTGTGGGCGCAGATCACATTTTAGAGCCAAACTGCTCAAGTCCATGCTGCCAATTTATTCAGGATACTAAAGACTTTGGGCTCAGGTCTTTCACCACCTCTTCATTACTTGACTCTGCTCTACACGCTCCGCTTCAAATATCTGTACTTGGCTTGACACTGCTTTCCAAGATATTACTTTACTAGATCTTCTCAGCTTTATGCACATTATCTCACAAACTGTGGCTGGCTATGTCTCCTCCTCTCCACCACTTAGTTCAGGATTGTTCAGCTCCCATTTTCTTCAAGACACTGTGTTCAGCTTTGTCATTGTTCTTTAAAACTCCTGCTCTTCTATATCTTCAGGACTTTTGTATTGCTCTACTATGCCTCACTCCTTTTCAGGCTACTATGCTCTGCTGCTCCCGTCCTCATCCCCAGGATTTCTTCTGCTCTCTTAAGATTACTCGGCTCTCTGCTGTCATCTCACCTTTTCAGGGTTCTATGATCTGCTTTGATAAAACAATTCACAGATTTTGTGCTCTGCTACATTGCCTTGTCTTCGTGTTTGATCAGCTCTCTCTTTTAGACGTGTTCTGCTACATTCTTTCTTCTTTACGACTGCTGTTAAAAGACTGCTCTCACTCTCTCTTCTACATCTCCAGAGTTGTACAACTGTTTGACAGGATTGTTCTCTCTTTAGAACTTTTAAAAGCAGGTCTCCACCTCTCCAGGACTTTGTGCTCCCTTTGTATTTTCTAATGTGGAGGGTTATGTCTCTTCTTTAATATATCAGGATTGCTTTCTAATCGTTCACTTAGGACATCTTGCTATTTCTGTGTGTTCACTCTCTGCTCCCTTTTTCTTTAGTATTCATGCATTCCTTGCCTTCAGGACTTTCTCTCTACTTCCTTTCTCTTTAGAACTCGTGCTTGGCTATGTTTCTCCAATACTTTTCAGATGTCAAGATTGCTGCAAACTTCCCATTCTGTTCAATCTGCTCTGCTCACTGGCATTTCTCCTTTTCAGGATTCTATGCTCTGCTAGATTTGGTCTTTATGATTGCTCTCCTTCCATTCTCTTTAGGATTCCTGCTCTTCTATGTCTTTAAGACTCGTACTATTCTCATCTTCAAGACTTGGTGTTCTACTCATACGATAACTTGCTCTGCCATCTCTCCTTGCAGATTCCATGCTCTACTTCAATCACCTCCTTTCATAGACTTTGTGCTCTGCTACATTTCATCTTTGCTCAGTTGCCGACTCTTATAGACTGTATGGTCTGCTGTCATCCTCCTCGATGTTGCTGTTTACTCGATCACCTCCACTAAAGGACATATGCTCTCTTTACCCTCCTCTAGACTCTGTGCTATGTCTCTCCTTTGCCCCTGCTCTTTGGGACATAGTGTGTGGCAACATGTCTCAAAAAGTCCATTATCAAAAACAGTTTGAATTCTTGGTAGGCCACCCTTCTTCTTTCTCCTGCGAGGATATTTTGCCTATCTTGGAATTTTGGGTTCATGTTAACTTTCCCTGTAAAAAGAAAAGATTTATTGTTTTAAAGAATTTTTTAATTAAAAAAGTATGTAAAATTTACAAATACATAAAGAAAATGTTGGTACTGTTTTTACATGATTCTAATTGATCCTCAATATGACTTTCATAAATCTAGCTTTACAGAAACTATGATACTGTTGTATACTACCGTATTAAAAAATTCAAATTGGGATGATAAAGTAAAGATAAACTGGATGACTAACAGATAACAAACCAGGTAGATAAAAACTTATAAGCAATATAGAAAAATAATTCAAGATATGCATAGTAGAACAAATATAACCTTAAGGTAATCTCTCTATGATATTACTCTTTCTTCAGGTGATTGCCTTCTATTCTTAAAATGCCTTTCTATACCAGTTGCAAGACTGTGTAATCTGTAAAATAAAGATTCCAGGTAATAAAATGCTGTTAAAGATACTGATGCGGACTACAAACTGCATAAATTCAACCGCAGCCTGCACATTTTAACAAAATACCCATATCAACTTGCTAAAAATACTTCGTAACCCAGCCCCAAAAAACAAACAAGGAAATCGATACTACTACTACTTTCTAGTGAGGGTACCAGACTTTTCTCTTTTTAAATTTAGTTTAAAATCTTCATTAAATGCAAGTAAAAGGGCTGAGTCTTTTAACACATATTTAGACAAAGAAACTTAAAATAGAAACCAACATAACTTGTACAAATTGAGATTATAAACAAAGAAAAATTACTTAGCACAAAGCAAGGTTTGTGCAAAGAAAAAAAAATCTGGCAAGCCATTCAACTGAAAAATATTTTTCATTTAGTATTTTTGCATACCTGGATTCTCTTTTCTCCCCTCTAACCATCTGAACTATTTTAAAGTATGGGAATTCAAGAGCTTCAAGAATTTTGGTTCTGAATGGGAAAAAATGCACAAAGCAATTTAAACCAAATATTGGAAACATTCATCAAATGCATTGTCCATGGAAGGATATTAAGCATGTTGAAAAAATGAATAAAGCCCAATCTAGGACAACAAAATGTTTTTTCACCAAACATTTGAATGGCTCTTAAGTATGCACACTAGAAATTAATATGCAACCTGTAGATTCGATGGCATTCTGTTGATCCTAGGTACAATATTTTGGAGCATACATCATATTGACAGGAAATTTTCAGCATCTAAGAACAATCTGAGCAGATGGAAATTTCCTCATTTTTGAGACCTTCAATTACATTAATATATAATACCATAAAAAAGGGATTTGGACGAAGGAAAAATCTATTTCTGGGCGAGGAACCTGTGTCGCTCCGTGAAATGCTCCTTATAGCACCATTTCTAAGGTATATAAATACTGCTAAATATACCAGAGAAAAAAGTTGCATGGAATGCCAGGAATATACCCAGCTCGCTCACCCTTATAGGGTGTCGGTATAATAACTGGGGCGTATTGAAACCACTACCAGAGGTCCCTTACCATTAGTCTTCTCCTAAAAAATTTCTTTTTAGGCATGTGCTCTGTCGTTTCTAAGGCCTTTCATGTGGAAGGCAAGAACAGTGAATTAAATGAGAAAATACCAAAGGAATATTGTTTTCCCTACTCTAGGGTTAGTGTATCAATCATGCATATAGCACTGACTCAACAAGTATAAAGGAAACCTATGGAGTCGGGCTGTATTAAATCCATCTGAAATATTTTGGACATCCAATGACATGTTATCACCGATACTGGTACTGCTTTCTCGGCAATTGTATGCACTTAACTACAGTACCACCTTTTCAATTTGGAGCAAGTGATCTATCTACAAGAGACTCGGGAGGAGGGCAGGTCTTGTGGACCACACAGCACCTGACGAAAATCTAGGTTTAAACTGTCACAACAACTTTTTTTGTGGTTAATGTGCTGTGTGGTCTCCGAAATCTAATACTAGAGAAACAGAGTACACTTGTGTACTATAACAAATAATTAACTCAAAACAGGCAGGCTATCAGTTCGTGCATACCCGGGTTAGCATAAAATGTCAAGTTGATGGTCACCTCATAAAAGGACAGGAGCTAGATGCCTGTCATGGTTATTCTATTGAGGAATCAGGATGAGAGGTTTCCTCTTTATCCCGGATATCTACCTCTCATGAGCGTGCTGAGCACCAAGCAAGCATGTACTGCTAGGATTTGTTTTCAGGTAGTGTCTTATAAACACAATAGCCAGACGAACTCAATGAGGAAGAAATTTCTCAGAGTATCTGCTTTTTTGACGAGGGATGTTAATATAAAAAGGGCCAGCCTTGCTGGTCTGGATATTCTGAAAATGACTACCTTCTCATGATGTGGATCTCTGAAGGTAGATCTGTAGGGTAGATACTGGACAGAGATTGCCATCCACAACAAGTACAGCCGTAATATCGAGAACCCTACCTCTGAACAAGAAGTCAGAATCAAGAGGCAGCCAGGAATGTTGGGTGAGAAACTGTTCTCTCCATAATGCTGCAAGCTTGCCTACTCTTGCTCCCGAAGATAAAGCTGGTATTAGAAAAACGGCCTTCTGGAATAATTCCTTGTGGGAAACAATACAATTGTTTAACTTGATAAAAAATGAACAAAGTCTATTGAGAAGTAAAGATAATGAAGTTGGCTGGGAGCGTCATTCTCAAACAGAAGGTATAATCTTGTGGAACATGTTCGAGTCTAAATCTAAGTTAACTTTATTCCAGGAAGTGGATTAACACGGAAGCAAAGAGGTCTAGGGTCATCTGGCATGGGGACATCCTTAAGGAAGGTCATCCATACCCTCCACACCAACTGGCATTGTCAAATAAGTCACATTGTATGCTGAACATGCTTTTCCATAAATACAGGAGAGAAAATCCATGTGTGCAGGTTCTGGATCAAAAAAGAGGAAGCAATGATATTCTGATTCCCTACACTCTGATACAGCCAGAGGGTGTGATCCCAGGCTTAAATGCGAAAGTAGTGGATACAAAGGGTTGTTTAGCAACTGTGGCGCTACCAGCACAGCTGTCCAAGAAAATCCTGGAAGAATCTTCAAAACCTTCAAAATCACACACTGAGGAAACACAAATAAAGACCATTAGTCCCTGTTCAAATTTAGGGTATCTGGTACAAATCCCTGAGGATCCACATTTGGAGCAACATTAAGCCGAAGCTTAGGATTCCCCTTTTTGCAAACAAACCCATTTGAAAATCAGAATAACCTTAAGGATCCACTAGAAAGAGCCCAAATTCAATTACCTATAGTGGTCAGGGACATTAGTCTTGAAGGAACCCAATGAGTGATCTGGAGAGGGGAATAAATCCCTTTTCCGAAGAAGCTTTATAATTGGGAGAATTATTGCATTGAGAATTCTTAAGCAGGATCCTACCCTCATGAGACACAACAGACTGCTGGTTGTCAATGAAATTTATGATACAAGATTTCTTTCTCATATTACACGCTTCTTCAATGTCGAGGAAAATGCCATCAATTATTATCATTATTATGACTAACTAAGCTACAACCATAGTTGGAAAAGTAAGATGCTATAAGCCCAAGGGCTCCAACAGGGAAAAATAGCCCAGTGAAGAAAGGAAATAAGGAAATATGTAAACAAACAATATAAAAAGTAATGAACAATTGAAATAAAATATTTCAAAAGATATTTCATTTTTAAACTATAAAAGGACTTATGTCAGTCTGTTCAGCATAAAAACATTTGCTGCAAGTTTGAACTTTTGAAGTTCTACCAATTCAACTACCTGATTAGGAAGATCATTCCACAACTTGGTCACAGCAGGAATAGAGCTTCTAGAGTACTGTGTAGTACTGAGCCTCATGATGGAGAAAGCCGAATTAACTGCATACCTAGCATTACCAACAGGATGGAACTTTCCGGGGAAGATCCGAAGGTAAAGGATGGTCAGAATAAGAAATTTTATAGACTGTAAGTTCCAGTCCAATAAATTAAGATGAGAATCAGCAGCTGAAGGCCAGACAGGAGAACAATACTAGAAACAAAATAGAATGAAAGAATTAAAACATTTCTTCAGAATACATTGATCACCAAAAATTTTGAAAGACTTTCTCAATAAGCCAATTTTATTGTACATTTGAAGAAGGCACACACCTAATGTGTTAATCAAAAGTTAATTTGCTGTCAAGAATCACACCAAAA